>NC_051182.1:11467854-11587853 GCF_013339695.2 Rhipicephalus sanguineus | reverse complement strand
AAGGCTCGCTGGTCTTTTGATCAGCTGTGACGCCTTATCAAGGTAGACAGTGGCCTACGGCCAACACCATTTGTGCGCATGGCGCAGGCAGTTTTGGGAAATGTTTCCAGCCTTGAATTGAAGCCTCATTTCTTGTTCCTACAAAAATTCATACATGCAGTGCTGAGCACAGCACAGCTGACCTGAGCTAGCATGACAGTCTTGTGAGGATGGCCAGATCATCCACAGGCGAATTATTAGCAGATTAATGGTATTTGAGAACTTTCACGTGGATCAACAGTTAACCTCGAAGGAGTAACATTCGCTATCCGAGATATGATTCCTCAGGATCAACGGTTAATCCTGAGGGAGTAACATTTATTCTCCCAAGGATCATTTCGGGGTCAACCATTAGTCCTTACAGGGCACACTTGCTCCTTCAGGAACCATTTCCCAAAATCAACTATTAGTCCGTACAGGAGCAACCGTTAGTCCTTACAGGATTAACTTGCTCCTTGAGGAACCACTTCCCAAAATCAACTATTAGTCCTTACAGGAGCAACCGTTAGTCCTTACAGGAGTAACATTTGCTCCTTCAGGGACCATTTCTGAAAATCAACTGCTAGTCCTCACAGGAGTGACCGTTAGTCCTTACAGAAGCAACCGTTAGTCCTCTTTTCTTATTTATTTATTTGTAAAGCACTGCTAGCCTAAGAAGGCTGTAAGCAGGAGTGGGGATACAAAGATGAAGGAATACATGCATACTACGCAAAGAAAAGAAAAAAAAATAGCGGCATGCTACACACTGAGTACTCTTTGCAGCAATAATATTAACACTTAAATCGATAATCACGATACTGCGTAACTGCACTGTAACTGTTATATTCGAAGTATTTCTAATGCATAGTGCACATGGCATGAAACAATATGTGCATTTTGTCACATGTAAGGTGACCGATACTGAATTTATGTATCGTCGAAAGAAAAAACCTAAAAAAACATACAGATAGAAATATACAAATGGACTTTGACAAAAAGAATCAGTAGATTCAAATATTTAAACAGTCGTTAAATGAGCCTTAAGTGTCAGAGTGAAATCTGCTGTGGTCGTGCGTTCCACGACAACGGCTGGGAGCTCATTCCATTCCCTTACCGCTCGTGGGAAAAATATTTTCTGAAATTCCTTTGTTCGGCAGTTACAGTCCCGTAGTTTTTTAAATTATCAGAGCGTGTGATTCGCTTATTTACAGGGTGAATGAAATGGTCCTTTTCTATTCCTATTTTATTGTGAGAAATCTTGTATAGGTACACGAGTCCTTCTGTTTGACGCCGGATTTCCAGGGGTTCCAGTTCAGCCCTTACAACTAGCATACTTGCTCATGTGCGCCAGCTGTACATATTAAAATAAAGCGTACCGATTTATGCTTTCCAATGGGGCAATGTTTTTATTTCGTATGCGGGTCCCATACTACGCATGCGTATTCGATGATTGGTCGGATAAACGTTTTATAAGCTAATAGCTTAATATCTTGCGGAGCTTGGCGCAAAGTTTGTCTTAAGTATCCTAGTTTACTTATTGCTTTTTTCTTTATGTAAGACAAGTGCTCATTCCACCGAAGATCGGATGAGAGTATGATACTTAGATATTTGAAAGATTTTGCTTCTGACAAGACGTTTTCATTTAAGCAGTAGCTAAGTTGTAGTGGTGAATGTTTTCTAGTTATCCTCATGAGAACTGTCTTTTGGAGGTTAATTTTCATCTGACAGGTTTCGCACCATTTGTCAACGTGTCGAAGAGGTTCTTTGAGTTGGACGTGGTCGTGAAGGTTGTCAATTCGGTGATAAATTACGCAGTCATTTGCGAATAGCTTAATTTTGACAGACACTGCATTAACTATATCATTTAAAAATATTAGGAAAAATAACGGCCCCAACACCGACCCTTGTGGAACGCCCGACCTGACAGCTGCCGGAGTTGAGCAAACGTTTTCAATTGATACGCATTGCTGTCTGTGGCGCAAGTAGGCCTCTGTCCATGACACTAATGCAGTATTCCTTAGTATTGTCCTAAGCTTTAATAACAGTTTTGAATACGAAACACAGTAAAACGCTTTTTGGAAGTCCAAGAAAATCACGTCTATTTGAGAGTGAGCATCAATAGCAGCAGCAAAATCATGGACGGTTTCAAGTAGTGCCGTCACTGTTGATTTGCCTTTGCGAAAACCATGTTGCCCATTATGAATTAGGTTGTTCTTTTCAAGAAAATGACGATATATGCGTGAAAATTATTGTTCCAGTATCTTTGAACGAGAGCAGAGTAGGGAGATTGGCCTATAACAAGCTGCTTGGAGCGAGTCGCCACCTTGAGGTATCGGAATAATTTTACTGTACTTCCATTCTGTGCATAGGCAAAAATCAGATGTATGCATTAAGGGTCAAGGAAAGCAAGGTTACAACCAATATGGATAGAATAGTTGAGGTAGCGGAAGAGTTCTACAGAGATCTGTACAGCAGCCGAGACAGTCAGGATGATAACGTAAGAAGCATTAATAGCCCAGAGGAATCTGACATCCCAGCAGTATTGACAGGATAAGTAAAGAAAGCCCTAAAGAGAATGCAAAGAGGCAAATCCGCTGGCTGAGATAACATCAGACCTGTTGAAAGTCGGTGGAGAGATTATGTTAGAAAAACTGGCCACCCCGTATACGAAGTGTCTCTGCCGGAGACACATTTTGCCGGAGCCGTGTGAAGAAAGTTTTTCAATGTCACGTTGAATTAGTAGTCTTTAGCTTCAGCGATACTCTGCCTAGGGCCAAACGTATGGCGCACAATTTCGATGCATTCGCAGGAGAGGGCGTTGCCGGCACGCTTTAGATGCGAAGCATCTTATAGCGGCGGCATGTCCCGCGGCGTCATCGGCGTCCGCACTCACACTGCGCATGCACAACTCTCCTCCTTCCCTCTCTCCAACAGCTGCGCGTTACTCTCTCCACTTCTCTCCTACACGATACGGGTTGAAAGCGCAAAAGACGAAGACAGAGAAGAGGCTTGACACACACGAGCGCTCTCCTACCACCTGCTTGCGCTTCTCCTGCGTTTTCGCTTCTGCTCTCGCGGTGCATGCGCTACTCTCCTCCTCTAGCCTCCTCTCCTTCATGTGTGAATATAAAGCGGGTAGAGCGTTGCGCGCGTTCAGCTCGGCGCTTGCTTCGGTTCACTCCGCTTGACTCCGTTTATGCTTCCGATGAAGTGTGATGGAAGCAACAGTCCCGTCAGTTAGTGGGTTGGCGCAAGCAAGCATCAGCATCAGCCCACAAACTAACACCAACGCTACGTCCACTGAAGACAAAGCTGCGCAGCGAAGGGCTCACGACGCTGAGCGCAAACGCTTGAAGCGAGCTGCGGACCCTGAGCTTCATCACCTCAAGTACTAGACGTTGTTCAATAAAGACCTTCGTTAACCGTTTCACCTTCATCTACGCAATTAAAAGCAACGGAACCCCCCCCCCCCCCAATGCTTCGCATCACCTCAGGGTTCCCTTCGGGAAGATGCGGTTTAGATGCGAAACACCTTATGGCGGAGTTCAAACCGGTGGCGGTGGTGGTGTGCGGCGTGACCACCCTTACTGCGCATGTGCAAGCCCTCTCTACTCCCCCTCCCCACTCACCGCCTCTCCCTTTCCTCTTCCCCTCTCCACTCATCCTCTTCACTTCCCCTCTTCCTCTCCACTCCTCCTCTGAAATGCGGTCTCGACACGCCGAAATTCTCTCCTGCGCAACGCCGCGATGACGCCAACGCATGTGCGTCCCCTCTCCCTCTCTCTCCTCTCCTACGCTGCCCCCCTCTGGCGCGCCTTTCGACCGCGCTGTCAGCTCTCCCTGTGAGAATTAAAGGGGTCATGAAGCACGCCTTGGTCTTGTTAAAAAAACACAACCTGCGGAAAGCTGACACGGCTATAGGCCTGACTGGCTGCCCAGGCGGCGCTGCGAAAACGGTGCTAAAAAGCGCCCCCTACGACAAGTTCTTTGGTTTCGTGTAGTCAGACAGGCGGCCGCATGCAGCACTAAGCTCAGATGCGCAATGGAGCCGCCGCTGTCGGTTTGTGCTGCGCTTTGGATCCCGGCCAATTTCTGGCGTGGCTGAGTTCTTCAGGCCAAGCATCTGCGTAAACGCAAGAAGCTCGTCACGTCAAGTACGTTTACGACGTGCAGGAGATTGAAGGAACCATTTCGGCGCGCTGCAACTCGCAAGTGCAGCGAATCTCATACGACGTTGAACTCGAGTTAAGTTTTAAGAGGCATGCTCGCGCGATTAACGACAGTGCATAAACGAAAAAGATTGCTGTTAAGAAAGCCGACATGATTTGCATTACACGACGAAACGGAATCAAGAAAGGTGCAGTGACGAAGGCTAGCCGTCGGCGGCCCGAATGAGCGCATTCGCGTCGTGTGCCGTTTTTCTGCCGCATTCGTAGATGGAAAATGATCATCATCATGAACTGGGACGCGCTCAGTCACCGCCCAAGCACTCTGTACAGATGGCTAACAAGAGAAGCTGAAACTTGCGGCCCCTAATCGCTGTTTGTCGCCCTTGTAATTCCTCGTTAATTTTCAGTGGATCAGTGTGGTGAGTGCTAGGAATTGCCCAATCTCTGCGGCACATACTCACCATAGGAGTTTTACAGCAGAGCTGCTAAGGTCGAGGCGTGAAAAGTATCAGAGGAGAGAGAACGACTACAGAGAGAGAGAAGGGGAAGAAAGACGGAAAAAGATAGAAAGACAAAGAAACAAACAGACACAGAGCGAAAGGGATAGAAAGACACATACTACAAAAAAATAAGATAAAAGGAGAGCAAGCACAGTAATGTAGAGTATAGTATAGCAAGGGGTGGGAAAGAGAGAGGTGAGAGGTTAAAAGCCTAGCCAAGGCAGGGCCAGCTAGGTGACCACCAGCCCTGCCGTGACCCAGTCTTGCACGACCAGTGGCGTACCAACGCGTTCGCGAGTGGGGGGGCTGGTGTCGCTCACTCTTTCCGCCGTTGATATATATATATATATATATATATATATACATATATATATATATATATATATATATAATTTTATTTCATTTGATTTTTTAGATTCATAGAGCTGATCAGATGACTTGCTTTTCAGAACTGTTTGTTTTAAATAAAGGAAGACTGCACAAACAGATTGTGCAGGCTGGGCCGCCCTGTACTGCGACAACACTGCAGTGTTTAATAACATTTTGGAAATATTACCGTGTAGTTTAAAAAGTACACCCGAATGTAATCTGATCATCTGAGCATTGGCGTTGTAGATACGGTGAGTATGAAGAACCTGCTATGATTCTAGTACCTTAAATTCTCACTCATTAAACAAAACATGTGACTGACAAAGCAAGGTACTTCGCAGAAGTCTTCTGGATAAGCCGAGTGCCAATTTCTTTACTGTTAGAGCCGTCTAATTTAAAGTCTTTCTTAAGAAGAAGACCAAGTTCAGTCAATTATTACTTAAGGCAACCACATTGAGCTGGTTATGTATAGTTGTGAGATATAAATGACTACGAATTTATATACTAGGTGTCGTTCCTTGCCCTCCTACTTTTACCAGCTTTGGGGGGGGGTGGGCGAAAAAGCGGTGAAGTGGCCCTGTACTCCTCCCCTCTGGTGCCTTCCAAGTAAATAGCCTACGTTAACTGTGTAAGCTCAATTTTTCTAGTTAAAAAATGTGGGCAATTATAACGTTAAACTACCCCGCACTGTTTCCTTCCTTATAGGTCGTTAGCTGTTAATGACTGGTCGAAATTTTCTGGGTCATGCTCACGGCACCTGCTCGTAAAACGACGCAACAAATGACGCGTAAGTGATCCACCGCGTAATTACGACATACGCATGACTGCGTAAAAATAATAATAATAATAATGAACTATTTTCTATACGGCGTATTGTTTGTCATTGGTTCTTCGCTATTCGTCAAAAATCTTCAATGTGCCATAAAATGACCTCCTTGCTACGCGACGTCACAAGTCTGCGAAAACTCGCCGCGTTAAAATGAAGTGTGCACAGTAAGCAGCACATTATTATGCTGAACAATAACTCATTTTTTTCGGAATAGCCAGAGAGTGTCTCTTTCTGAACGTAATTAAAGAAGGCTGCCTGCCAATCACATTGGCAGCGGCTGCTTATAACAGCGGGCGACATGAATTCATATGCGCATGATAGATACTTTCAGACGTAGTATAACGATGTTGAGCTGTTATACAACTCTCTGTGAACTCATTGTTGCTGACAAAGAGTTAGAGAAATCAACATTATTAAGAACCGACGCAATCCTTTGCTGGTAGGCAGCCTTCTTAGTCCAGAAAACCGTGGACGCTGATCATCTCCCTGGTGAGGTAGATCAAGTAACAGGGCAAACTTGAAAGCTGGGCTTCTCAATGTGCTCGAGTCCACTGCCTTGTTACAAGCCGCCACGATCGCTGCAGGCTACCGTATGATAAGCCAAGTGAAGCAGGCTAATCGGAGGCTAAAGTGGGAATCTATTTTAGCTGTCCTGGCTAGGCACAACTAAAATACTGGACACTTCTGCACACTCATCAACTCACAGCAGCTTGAATATCGAGCAGTGGCGATGCTATTCGTTTTCAAAGAAGGAAACTGAATTTCCTCAAAAAGGAGAGCGTTTGATCGGACTATAAGACGTATACTGGTTCCCGCCCATATTTGCGTCGCGGATTACTTAAATTTCAGGCCAGGCAGAACAAAATAAAATCAAGACAGATAGCTCTAATGTTATAGAGCCCCTGTTGAGCGATAGCCTACTCTGGATTCTCGAGCGCAAGACGCACAAGCGTGGAATAGGCAGCCCGCACCGCAGGTAGCCTACAGTGCTTGGTCATGATACACGGAGGACAGTCGTCACAGAAGAATCGTAGGACAAATTTTATAACAAGATTATGTTATTGCTGCGTTCAAGTAAAACATTGCCTGACTTGTTAGTTTCTCAGTCCGTAGCCGACAATAATCACTGTCTAAAGTGGAGGGGGCACCGCCCCCCCAACATTTCTCAGTGGGATGGCTAGCGCCCCCCTTCCCCCCCCCCCCCCCCCCGGTAGATACGCCTATGTGCGCGACTTAGTGCAAGTTGCGCTAAGTTGTTTGTGTCTAAAAAGACGGAATTGTCGTCAAAGCAATGTGACGAACTGACGTAAGGCAAACCCAATTTCGTGCAACTAGCTACATACTGTCGCAGTAGAAGTGCCGCTCGACCATCTGCTTCGTTCATCACGCGGAACATTCTTTCGTATACTGTGATTTCAGGAGAACCTTCTACGCAGCACGTACAGAGCAATGGAAAACAGAATCGGGAGTGGAACGAGCCACGTGACGTATTAAATACTGGCGAAGACATTCCTCTGTTGAGTTGCTTGTTCCACTTTGTTATGCACTAGCGAGCCAAGTGCAGTGCCCTGCTGCCGTATCGCACGTTCTCAAAATGACCTATGATGTTCTCTGTGGCTTCTGCTCCCATTATCATATTGGGAAAGTTGTCTAATCTATAGTAAATAATTATGTGGTTCCGAGAGATGAAACCAAGTATTTCTCCAAATTGTGGCGAATAATATTACCTCGCTACTATCCAACCACGTGGCGCTTGAACATTTTTTTCAAGTTTGGGGCAATTTTTGTGAGGCGCCACATACGCGAACAAGTGCACTTTTTGTCCGTATATTGAGCGGTCAGTGACATGACGCTCATTGGTTACAGGCCAACAAGGCGAGTACCAACACATACTGAAGAAGGTCGACGTGCCCGTAGTGAGCCACGATGAGTGCCAGCAGCGACTACGCAGGACGCGCCTCGGGCCCTACTACCAGCTGCACCCGGGCTTCGTCTGCGCCGGTGGGGAGCCCGGGAAGGACGCTTGCACGGTACGGCTGAATGCGGTCTCTGCACGAGTGCGATTTCCCGTAAGTTATGCGACGCAAAGCGCCAGCCAGCATGCCGATGTTGTCTGCGACCAGTGCGTCGTAAGAGCGGAAATTGTCAGCATATACCCACCATTTGCTGGGATATTGTAGCTGTAGACACTGGATTTTCATGTCCAACGTATGGAGCAATTTGGGAAGTTATTCTGAAAGTTCAAAACAACGGTCTGGTCATCCCGTTGGTAGAGCTGCGCAACACGCCCATTTCCAAGCCTTCGCCCGACGCCAGAAAACAAGCACACCCGGCCCGGTTTGAAAATACAGAATCTACGGCTCAGCTCGACATTATGAGGGTGTTATTGCATGGACAAAGTAATTTTTTCTCGTTGAAATGACACTTTACTTAACGCTTCCAAGTATAGCATTGCTAGCTGACGTTTATTTTGGGGGGCAGGCTGTCCTGGATCATTCGCACTCTCACTCCAGAAAATAAATAGGCTGTTTTACATGGGAGCTTCACGACTTCTGTCAAATTAAACCGAAGCACAGCTATTTACCCGCTCGGGCACGGAAAGATGACAAAGGATGCAGCGGTAGCACCGCTAATGGTTATTTAGTTCACACGAATGTAAAAAATGGCGCGTCCTATCGCATTCCTTACCTGCCCCATTCATGAAACAACAGCAACGCGTTAGGACGGAGAATGGCATTATTCTGGCACACAAGAGTAGTTACAAAATGTCATTTAGCATTTGTCACGTTTCATTTCGATGTGCATCACTTGGAAACGAATCTATTGCAACAGAATTCACTTACGTTCACGGTGTCAGAAAGCAAACTGGCGCGGGTCGTAAGTAGGATACTCCAAAAGCAGGAAAAGCGCTACTTGCTGTTGCTCCTAAGTCTCTTAAGCGCCGACGAGCCATGCTGAATAATAAAATCCGGAAGAACCCACATACTGTGGGAATCAATGTAATGCGAAGCTGTCAGAGAGGTGCTGCTTACACCGCATTGTTTCGCTTTGAAACAAATCAAGTCATCCATGTCATGACATGTCGTTCAGGATCGTATATTTCTCATGCATGTACGCATGTATATTCTGCATATACCAAGCTTACATTTATACAAATCACGAAATACATGACATGCATATCATGACTTTCCTATTACAACCTGTCCTTTATGCTCGTCATGTACTCATGTCATGTTATACCAATTTTGGCGTATACCATGTTAACGAAAGGGCCACAAAAGCACCAAGACCGTGTCACGTAAATCATGACGTTTAGACATGCATGTCATGATTGTCGTGTTACGACCTGCCATCTATGCTACCATAGACTCATGCCATGTCATACCAATTATTTTGAAACCAAGCTAATCAGAAAGTCGCGAAAGCACCAAGGCTACATCATGAAAATGACGTACATGACATGTATGTCATAATTTTATTTAGGACGTGTCATTTATGTTTTTCGTACACATCATGCCATACTATTTGTTATGTACGATTTGTATTAGACATGCGCGTCATGACTGTCATGTTACGACTTGTCATCTAATGTCCTCATACAATCAATGTCATGTCATAGCAATTTTGGTATGTACCAACTTTTTCAGACCACCGCGAGAGCACGAAGTCGTAGGCGGATAGCCTTAAAGATAGATAGATACGCTCATAGAGGCTACAGTTCGCTAATAAATGCGCCGCGTTTAAAGAAATATGTGCATACACCGTGGATAATACAGGCAGAGCGCATAAGCGTCCGTCACGAGCGTACTAAAGGCTTCATTGCTAAAATGCATGCGGATGAAAGTGCATCACCGAGAATATTCCTGCTGCTTAAATTAAGGATCAGTAACGCTAAGGGCGGTGCAGAAAACAAACATAGCCAACGTCCCTGAATCATTTAAGGGCTTGCCTGAAACACTCCGCTCTTCCACAAGCCCACATGATAATAAAACAAACACGCGAATTACTTGCAGGAGAAAAAGTTGTCTTCTCGACTTCAGCGTATTCATCAAACCGGTATAATGTCAGTCCCCCTCTTTTTTCCGAGGCGCAAGTTTCCAATCCACGACTTTCTCTGTTGCGTGCCGTCCGCTTCTTTCGGGAACGATGTGTTGTTTGCACCGCGATGACCCGCATTTGGGTAGACTACTGGAGCCTTTAGGCATTAGCCCGCACAAACGCTTGAGCGTCGCCTTCAAGAATAGAACACAATAGCGTAATCGGGCTCCAGTGCGCATCGCCTTCTCCACTGCGAGCCGGGCTTCCGTTCTCGGTGTTGAGGCCCGTGTGCTTAGATTTAGGTGCACGTTAAAGAGCCCCATGTGGTGGCAATTTCCGGAGCCCTCCACTACGGCGTCCCTCATAATCATATCGTGGTTTTGGGACGTTAAAACCCACATTATTATATTATTATTATTATTATTATTATTATTATTATTATTATTATTATTATTATTATATTATTATTATTATTATTATTAGCGGTTCTCCGTGCATGCCTCAACCGTGCCTCAAGGACAAAAATAAAGTTATGTCTCTCTCAAGGGAAGGAACGTCTGTGCGCGTAACATTGGCCGTTTCAAACTATCCTAGAATACCTACTGCAAGTACAGTTGCGTAGTGCCCACTACGATATCATTCTTCCTTTTGCGAATCAGCGAGGGGTCCCACTACGCGTCCGTAAGGCAACATGCGAACTTACGCAGCTGCTCACTTTGTTGATGCTTCTGCATATGATGATGATTAAATATACCTGAGCGCTTTGTAATGGGTGGGCCTTTAAAACACCCACTCGTTGCGCCATTCACATGTCTTGACGCCTGGTGCGATTCTATGTTTCTGCCACGCAGTATTACATGCGTTGAGGAGGCTTCTTCCGTTGAATGACATTCATTGAACGGTATTCTTTTTTTTTTTCGAACCAGTTTCAAGCAATAGCAGGCTCTGTGGTAGAACACCTGCTTGCCACGCAGTCTGCCTGGGCTCGATTATCTCTCAAACCCAAGATTTTTATTATTTGTTTTGTTTGCATCTTTCTCGATTTTTCGGTCACGGACAAAATGATGATTTTTCGCTCACAACCAACGACGCCGACACCGACGCCGGCATCTCTGCGAAACGAGCTCTTTAGCCGTTAATATATATTCTGCTTAGTGCTATCCAGTGAGACAGTTGTGAACTGGGCGCTTAAGACTTTCGACGTTTTTGAGCGTCTGTCATTTTCAGAAAAATTTCACGGTCTATTCCATATTAGGCAGCTGCTAGAGTACTTTGAAACACACACAAAAACAATGCACGTAATAACAATCCTCCGACATCTTCTTGACTCGCAGGGCGACGGAGGCAGTCCACTGGTGTGCGAGTACAACGGTCTGTGGAAGGCCGTCGGACTCGTCTCTTGGGGCATTGGATGCGGACAGGCTGGCGTGCCGGGGGTCTACGTGAACCTGGCTCAGTACCGCGATTGGATAGACAGCGTCATCACCGGCCTCGGATAAGGACGCACGCGTGATGCGCTCGATGCAGCCGTCCGCGCACGCTTCGCACGGTAGCTGCATGGGCTTCGACTGTGTTCCAAGCATTTCGAGCTGCTTGATTTCCTGAAAGGTGGCAAAGCATTTTCGGACATCAAGATACCTTCAACATGCGTAGAGTTGGAAGCCGTGTGGATGAGCTCTCCGATACGAAGTCGAGAAAAGCACGCAATACTGTCGCGTATGGACTGGCATCACAGACAGAAGAGCCTGACATCCATGTCTCGTGTCACATCACATAATAATGCTGTAACTAGATCAGGCGTTGGTAAAGGCACAGCTAGAATGCGCCAGGTGCAGAAAATTTGTACCGCCACGGTGGCGGCCGTAAATGAGCGAGGCATCTATATACAGAGACGGTTTCGGAAGCCATAAGTCATTTCACAAGCTTATGAGACAGCGCCCACATAAGAAAGATTAAGAATGTCAAAAACAGCCTCCAATGGTGACAAATTCCAAAGATGCTTTCATAGGACGTACTTCAGGCTGGGACCACCATGAAATTCGTGCGAAGAGTGACGTTGAATGAGAAACGACGGCGACATGCTGGCATTCCTCTCATATCTGTTGCTTTTTCCCTGCTGATGGCCGTTGTTAAGCACACACATTTATCCGAAAACAATCAGGGATTACTTTCTTTTCTTTCTATGAACAAAGAGTGGCAATACTATAATTAAGCGTGAGACATTTCAGGAATTGATACCATTCTTGTATAACAGAAGTGCAAAAAGGAGTAGGACAAGAAAGCGCACAACACACAAGTGTCCTTGTCCTCTTTGCGCTTCTCGTATACAAGAATGAATGAGTGCCCACTAGCTCAACTTTCTGCTTTGCCTAACTGATAGCAGTTGTCGACTTTGTGAATGCAACTTCTAACAGAATAGAAACTATGACGATGATGCTTCCATAGCGTGACTGCCGTCCAACAAAACCTTTTTTTTTCTGTAGTTTCGCTATCGCATGACAACGGCAAAACATTTATTTGCAAGTGGTGTGCTTTAGTTTAACCTCAATAACGGCGTCCGCTTGCACTGATTCTGTTCAATGAGTACCGCAGTGTAGTAGCATTCATTAATATTCGTATCTGAACAGCAATTTCAACGAGCAAGCCGTTTCCAAACCACGGTAGCAGGGGCGAGACTTTCTAGATACGCAGACCAATTGCAGCTTAAATTCTGCTTAGTCTATTCACACTGTGCTATCACACTGTGCAAAAAATAGAGGTTAAGCGTCGTCAATACACGCATAGTTTATATTTATTTAGGGTTGAGGGAAGACAACAAGAAAGTGTGATCGTAGTTTGTTTGTGGGCGCGGAAGTGCCCAATGCTCAGTGTCTAGGCGAGAACATTGGTTGGTTTTTCAGTTCACAATGTTCCTTATATGAGTCAATCCCTTAATTGCGTCGCGTTTGAAACAACACATAAGTTTATACACGTATAGGTGGTCAACTCGGGTAGTTTTAGATTTCAGAAATTGATCACGCGTATGTCTAACTTAGGTTAGGTCAGCAGTAGCCCGTAAGCCTTGCTTTTTCTGTGTAACTAGATTACCTAATGGACTTTCTGCACTATTAAACAACATGACATGACAACAGCGCAGGTGCGAGGCAAATAGTGCGCTATAAACCACGAGATCCTGTGATATTGGTAGCAATCTCTGGCATCTGCGCAACATACCTAAAGCTTTGCAGAGTTCATGTTTTAAATAATCAGTATGGTGTTCCCATATCATCACATATGAAAAATAACACCAAAGGTTTTAGCTGACCTTAGATTTAATTTAATTGTCGATCTTACGATTGATATTCAGATGGTATAACAATAGCGAACATGCTATGTTCAGGAATCATTCTTTCATGCAAAAGATGTGCATTATTTATTAAATATGTTTGCCACTTCATGTGTACTTCCTGATTTACAGCTTCGCAGCCTGATGGTTTCCTTACAGTCACCCGCCAAGTTTGCCCATGATGTTGCCTCTTTGCATTGTTCTCACCCGTGCATGTGTTGAGCGAATCTCATTCATTCATTCATTCATTCATTCATTCATTCATTCATTCATTCATTTCATTTCATTTCATTTCATTTATTCGTTCGTTGATTCGTTCATTAATTTTATTTTTTTCTTCGTCAAAAAGGAAAGAATATGACTAACACCGCAGCTGCGACTTTACAAAGGTCCTAAATGAATGCGTGAATTTCTTGAGTTCTTTTTTCATTACACCTTAATGCGGCAGCAGAAATCGGAAGCGTAAGCTGCAATCGATTATGAGCCATGCGATCTACCATGATATGTCTATTGAAGTCATCGAACTTCAGTGCGCGCAGCTTATTCGCAGACTCGTGAAAGGCTTCAAAATAGCATGGTGAGCAATGCCACAAGTAAGCGGTAGCCGTAATACCGCGGCAATAGAGACCAAGTTTACGCATTGTGAAGTCTGTAGGACACGCATCTATTTCTCTATATTCACTCGAGTGAATGAGCAAAGAGTGTTTTGTTTCGTTTTCTAATGCAATTTTTACAGTGAGCACTCCATGTGAGTTCATGTGACGTCAGCACATCTTTCTTCACCCAAAACAGCGCACTTTAAACGCGCCATGTTTTCAGAAATATTTGCTGGTAGCATGTTATCCTCAGCTTCGTAAAATACCTGCATTTGTGCGTTGACGGAAATTCTTCTTAAGTGCACCTTCCGATTAAATGTGCTGTTTCAAAAAAACGTTACGAGGCCTTTGTGGACTGCGCATGTATGCACCTTATAGCACACTGGCTGTGGCTTGTCTTTCCGCTGGGCGTTAAGTAAAGCGCATTGTACTCGAGACGAAAAAAAAATTATGTTGTGATTGTCTTGCTGTCATTGTGTATGTATGAGTAATTCTCTTTACGAGTGCCCCTAAGATCGATGTAATGACATATTAAAAGAAAAAAAGCTGCGCGAAAAAACACGTACACAAGTAAGGGCACGGGGATGCTATAGGAGGGGTTCAACGTGCTTTTTTTCAAGGAGCCTTTCTCTGTCAAACAGGCATGACGCAATAAACAACAGGGAGTTCTACTAGAAGTAATGGCAATAAAAACAGCACGGCAGGTAATAATATTTTCAAACTAAGCTCACGGGTCGACTAAATAATTTGTTTCGAATGGTAGCACACCAAGTTTAGTATATGGGCGGTAGCTGTTTCAACGAGAGGTTCACAGAAAGGGAGGGCGGCCGACGGTAGAGGATGAAGTGAAAACGTAACCTGCATCGAGAGAAATAAAACCAAAAATGCGGCACTTGCGCTCACCTTGTCGCAGGATGTCCTAAAGAGGCTTGAGGTAAGTTATTAACGAATGTCTGGGGCTAACCTACCAAGTTCTCGACGATTCACCTTGGCCACCTGGAGTTGCTGTAAGGTGCACCTAAATCTAAGTGCTCGCATCGGGCTGCCGTGGCCGGATATCGAATCCTCGACCTCGGCTGCCAAGCTTCCTCGGCCGCTCATGATGTAATTATGTGCAAGATACTAGTTCGCGGAATGAGCCAATAACAGCCATCTTCTTCCTATTGAGTTTTCTTTAGCCAACATTTCGACGAGCGGACTTCTTCAAGGTTGCAACTTGGCAGCCTCGAAGGCATTTAGATATTTTAGGTGTTTAGACATTTATGTATTTAGGCCATTCAGGTTTAAGAAATAACAAGGATAGACGGGAAAACTGAGCAAGACGGGGAACTCTAGTACGCAGTGTAGTTGTATTGTATTAACCATTCGTTAGGTCCTATTAGTATGTTCACCATTTCGCATAGCATATATTGCCTTATTGTTCCTATTGGCATATTGTAAATATTTGTGCCCGCATACATTGTGAAATGCGATAACCAACAATAACAACTGTGGGTATTGGGCTTGCTGCGTGCCCGTCCGTAGTTAAAGTAAGATGACGAAGCATTCAAATCGCAACAAATAACGACAATTTATTTAAAACCGCCGCTCAAGCGGAAAGAGCGGCCCAGGGACACGGAACATGGAGGCGGTGTCCATCAAATCGGGCAGCAGCCATCGGCCAGCATGGGCGGCAGCGTCTGTCCGTCTTGGCAGCCAAGACACCTCCCCCACCGGGGAGTGTGCAGGCGGCCCCTTTTAAACCGCGCCACTGCGCAGAACGCGGCGCTACCCCGAGATGGTCGGTGCGCGTGGTTCCCACGCTACAGACGACACGGATGCCTCGATTTAAACATTAAAGCCAATATTTGTTGATCATGTCTCTCCAGTTTGCATTCTATGAAAAAATCCATTTGCAGGGGGTGGGTGCTCGAGCCGACGTTTCGACAAGTGGACTCGTCTTCTTCAAGGCTTGAAGAAGACAAGTCCGCTTGTCGAAACGTCGGCTCGAGCACCCACCCCCTGGTTACGGATCTCTTCATCGCAAGCTTCCACCTTCCCCTTTCTGACGTTTTTTTCAGTTTGCATTCTGTGTGTTTAAGTAGCTCGCTCTACGGGACCGACTTTTTATATCGTCGCGTAAGATGTGACGCTGCGATGAGTGTTCATCATACATTTTGCGTATTCCCTTCATTGCTTGTCACCGTTGTTGCTTACTATGCCAGGTGTTAAGTGCCTGCTCTAATGTCGGCGCCGCCATCTTGCAAATTTCGGGCTTTTCCAGTTGACTTGGTGAAGACAGGCCTAATATAAGCATGCCGCGAGCCAACACTTTCTTAAAAAGCCATAACAACGGCTTTTTAGGTGTGACACATGCGCTCAGGCACATTTCACTGTATGTAACCTTACTTATTTTGAACGGAATAAATGTATTTTTCCAAGCAGTGTTTTCTAAAAGTGAGTGCTTCGGGAAGTCGGTACGAGATATTTCTGTCCTAAGGGCTACTAGGGATAATTCTTTAATATTAGGAGCACCGTGAAGCGATATAGATGGTATGGGTTCATTTGTTACAGCGTGAGAATGACGACGACGAATGCAGGGCACACAAACGACCGGACACCTGTACCGTCGTTTGTGAGAAAATGAATCCATTAACAGTGGCCGGATTGGCTTGCTTAGTAGAACAAAAAAATGGCTGGCTCTCCCGTAACCGAGAGTAGTTCTAAGCATGAAATGTCTACCGGCAAATCAGATTGGCTGGAGGTTATACTAGCCACAATCTCGTGCATGTTCGCAAGGGCACGTTCCAGCAAACTACACCATTCAGCACTGTGCACTCGTTTATATAGACGCTCGCTCGCTCTGTCCTGTCACTGGGCGAGAGAAGTCCGGCTTTCCCAAGCGTATGTGGCCCATCCGGTCACGACGCGACACCAGGCTGGTGCGCCGCATAGGGTGCCTCAATGTGCGTGCGCCTCCGGAGGAGCACATCGAGGCACCCTAGCGTGCCGCCATCTCTCGAAGAAGGCTGGCAACCTGTACCGCGAAACCGCTGCCTCCAAGATTACCTCCGGCCACGTGGAGCAAGAATTCTTCTTTCTCTGTGCCTCTGCCACTACGCAGCCCACGCCCTTGCAGTAACCGACAGCTCCCGCCGACCCACTATTACTGCCTCCGTCTACACTTCCACCTCTGTCGAGGCCGAAGAGGCAGCTATTGCCTTCGTCATTACATAAACCTTCGCAGAATACATTTTCTGTATTCGACGCAGTTGGACGGGTGGCACCCTCCGGCCACAGGTATCTTGCGTTTTGGCACTATTCCCTCTCGCCCTATTTATATCATCTGGGTACCCGCTCACGCGGGTCATCCTGGCAACGAGGAGGCCAATTCCATCACTCGCGATTCGAGTGGCCGAGCAAGTCCACCCATGCCGGGAATGGATACGCGCTCCTCACGTACCACGACATCACACTGCACTACCACCTCTCTCGCCTCACTTTCCCCCCACCGCACAAATCCCTTTCCCAGCACCACCAACACTTGTGATGCCAACTTCAGGCCCACACCTTCCTTACTCCCGCACGTGTTGCCCTCTTCCATCCCGGGACGTGCTCGCCCGCCTCTCGCTTATGTGGCAGCTTCATCACCAATTATGACCATATATCTTATTCTCATGCCCGGCACACTGCCCCCCTGCCTCTTGGCACTTAAGAAGTCCGCAGCAGTGGGAGGCTGCTTTGTCCAACACCAGGCCGGATCTCCAACTTCGGCTGGTGACTTGGGCGGAGGACTTCGCGGCTAGGCGCGGCCTGCCATGGACGCCACAACCAGCGGCCAAATTTTTCAAGTATTTTTTTTCACCGTTTGGCCTTCGCACAAATAAAGTTTTTCACCACCACCTGACAGCGCGCCATTCGCTCGGCCACCGCTGGTGTTCAAAACAGTATACGCTAGCGTTTAAAAGGGCAAGTCTATGGGGCCCTGACTACCTTGGGAACGTCGTTGTTGTATATTATCAAATAAAATTTAGTGTACAATACGTTTACAGCTTCAGTGATCGAGTGAACAAACACCGACAACTCCGAGAGAGAGAGAAGAAACTTTATTAGCACTTGGCCGGCAGTTTGGTCTTGGTGGCCTCAGATGGCGGCGCTGAGTCCCTGAACTCGGGCGGCATCTTCGGCTTGCCGGACGGCCCAGAGCTGGTCGTTGAGTTCCGAGCTTCTGAGCGCCGCCTCCCAGCGGCGGCGTCGCCGACGGAGAAGGTCCCCCGCGGCTCCCGCAGCCGGGACGGCGGCGGGAACGAGTGAGCGCGAGGCTTCCTGTTGCCTGGTATTGGCAGCAGCCATAGGCGCATCGCGAACGGCGGGCGTTTGACAAGAGTACGTGATCAGTTAGGCGGGCGTTTCTCGACTGTTGTTTTCGGCGCATTCCCAGAGCATGTGGCGCAGCGTTGCTCTGTGCCCGCATGTTTTACATAGATCGGTGGTGTATAAGTCTGGGTAGCAGTGGCGTAAGACGACCGGGCTGGGGTAAGAATGTGTTTGTAGTAAGCGATAGCTTACAGCATCGTGCCTGTTTAATTTGTCATGCGGTGGCGGGAACTTCCGCCTTTCCAGTCTGTAGTGTTGGGTAATATCTCGGAACGTGATGAGACGATCACCCCACGACCATTGTGGTCCGTGTTGTTGCTGCGTGTCTGTCGAAGTGTCTCGATCCGGCAGATCAGAAGCCCCGTTCTCGGGAGCGGAGGCGGTGGCCACGGAATGTGCCACGGCTCGGCGAGTGAGACCTCGAGCCGCGGCGTGGGCTGCCTCGTTGCCCGCAAGCGGGACCTCGGTGTGTGCCGGCGTCCAAAGGAGGAAGACTGTTGAATTTTGTGGTGGCAATCGCGACGCTGAGTCACCATCACCGCACATCTTAAGGATGCGGGCCGCTTCCCGCGAGACGCGGCCGCGCGCGAAGCCGCGGATTGCCGCCTGCGAGTCGCTGAATACGATCGTAGCGTTGGGCGCCGTGGCGATTGCTAGAGCTATCGCGGCTTCTTCGGCCGCCTCCGTATGTCCCGTGGTCACCGTGGCGCTCGTGAGGCATTTGCCCGTACGGTCAACGACCGCAGCGGCGTGTGCTTCTCTCCCGTCCCCATATCTCTCGGCATCTACGTACACAACTTCGTCGCTAGTGCCGTACTTCTTTTGAAGGTAGCTAGCTCGCTGGTTACGGCGCCCGACGTGGTGCGTCGGGTGCATATTCTTAGGAAGCGGCGGAACAATTAGGCGGTCACGAACCGAGGCAGGAACATCCGCTTTTTCTCCCTGCTGAGTGTGGTATCGGATGCCAAGCGACGCGAGGATGTGTCGACCAGTCTTAGACCCCGACAAGCGTTCGTTTTGCGAAACGACATGGGCCTCAATTAACTCATCGAGTGAGTTGTGCAGTCCAAGTTCTAGAAACTTTTCAGTGCTCGCATTCAGTGGAACTCCGATCGCTCTCTTGAAAGCCTTTCGAATCATGCATTCAATCTTGTTTTTTTCTGAGCCTAGCCATTTGAGGTAGGGGGCAACGTATGTTATACGGCTTATCGCGTACGCCTGCACGAGACGGATCGCGCAGTGCTCGCGCATTCCGTTACGTCTATTCGTGATACGACGCAGGAGTCGGATCGTGTCGTCTACCGAACGACGTAGTCTTCGCACCGTCTCACCATTATGGCCGTTTGCCTGCAAGTGTAACCCGAGAATTCTTATTTTGTCCACGTGTGGAATGGGAGTGCCATCTGCCAATAGAACGCTTATTTTGCAGCACTCCCTTACCTCATCGCGCGGGGTTTTGCGACCTCTACTTGTTGGTTTGTAGATTAAAAGTTCCGACTTGGTTGCCGAGCATTTGAGGCCCGTTCCTCGCAAGTACTCCTCAACTTCGTCTACACCCGCCTGGAGCGTACGCTCGACGTGACCATCACAACCTCCCCCGGGAACCCAGAGGGTGATGTCATCCGCGTAGATACTGTGACACAATCCGTGTATGCCTAATAATTTCTCGGGTAGCCCCAATAGAACTAAATTGAAGAGTAATGGTGAAATTACGGAGCCTTGCGGCGTGCCCCTAGAGCCCATCTCAAATTCTTGCAATTCCACATCTCCAACGACGACGCATACGCGCCTGCCAGCAAGGAAGTCACGTATGTAGTTATATGTTTTTTGTCCTAGTCCTAATGTTTGAACTCTGTTTAAAATTGCTTCGTGTTTAACGCTGTCGAAGGCCTTTTTTAATATCTAGGCCAAGAATCGCTTTGGTTGAGCTGGTAGTGTCATCAACAATGTGGTGCTTCAGCTGAAGCAACGCGTCTTGTGCGGAGAGATTACGGCGGAATCCTAGCATGGTGTGCGGAAATACATCGCGGTCCTCGAGAAAGTCAGTCACGCGATTGAGAACTGCGTGCTCCAGAACTTTTCCTACACAAGATGTGAGAGAAATTGGCCTTAGATTATCAAGCGCAACCTGCTTGCCCGGTTTAGGAATCATGATGACTCGAGCTCTTTTCCACGCTTCAGGAAGGGAACCGCGTTGCCAGCATTCGTTGATATAACTTACAAATCGGGAGATGGACTCGTCATCTAAGTTTCGGAGAGCCTTGTTCGAAACCCGGTCCAGGCCAGGCGCCGATCGGGTGTTTAGTTCAAAAAGGACATTCCGAATTTCCGCTTCGCTAAATTCGGCGTCTAGTTGCTCATTAGCAACGCCGTTATAATCTGGGTGTTGGACGCTCTCTGCCGACTTAAAGTAACGGTCACGTATCGCGCCGAGCAGGTCATCGCCTTTATGATCGGTCACGAGTCTCCGAGTTTATGGCTTTGAGCGGCACGCGTATCTTCCGGATCCAATAGGTGCCGGAAAAGGCGCCAAGCACTCGCCCCGCGCAACTGCCGCTCGAGGCCGTTGCACAAGTCTTCCCATTGTGCCCTACAGACTTGGAACGCATGTTCCTCAATTTCTCTGTCTAACTGTGCTATGCGTTTCCGCAACGCCCGGTTATGTCTTTGGCGTTTCCACCTCTTGAGTAGGGCTTGCTTTGCTTCCCACATATGCAGGAGCCTGCTGTCGATTACTTCGAGCTTCGCCTCGGGCGGGATGTGGCACGTTACCGCGTCTACGTCCCGATTGAGCGTCGCGGTCCACTCGTCTATATCCGTGATCGGCTCATCGCCTCGCCCGCCTTCAGCTCGCTTTTTCCGGAACGCGTCCCACTGCACTAATTTGAGTATACGGCCTGTGCCTTCAGAGTATGTTCCACGAACGCTCGCGCCCGTGTCTACCGTTATCTCTATGAGCGAGTGGTCACTCCCCAAGTCCTCCTGCGTGTTTTGCCAAGACACCGCGGTGACATTCGACACGAACGCAAGGTCCGGTAGCGTGTCTGCGCTCACGCTGTTTCCCCGTCGCGTTGGATCGGCAGGGTTCGCGATCAGTTCAAGCCGTTGGTCTTGCGAGTCTTCCCAAAGGTGTTTGCCCTTGAGCGTTTCACGCGTGTATCCCCAGGCCCCGTGGGGCGCATTAAAATCACCCGCAACTAGCAGAGGTGCACCGTTGGCGGCCGTGCTTGCTCTCCGGAGCAGCTCCCCAAATCGGTGCTGTAGCGTGGGTTTACTGTAGACGTTAAGGACAAACAGGCCTGGGCTGCGCTTAGGAATTAATTCTACAAAAACATGCGGTATCCTTACGCACTCAAGTTCGCGCTGCGCTACCGTGATGTTGCGTCTAACTAGCACGGCGGCGACCGGCGGCGGGGGCGACGGCAGCGACTGCGGTTGCGCCGATGATGAGAGCGAATCGCCCCGCCCTCGACGACCCGCGGCCGCCCCCGGCGTCCCACCACGCGCCGAGCGGCGCGTAGCACGTTTTTCTCTCAGCCTGTTGTCCGCCGTGGCCGCGTTTATGGCTTTGTAACCAGCTAGTTTTGCCGCATGATTTGTTTCCTGCAAAAGAATAACATCCGGTTTCGTCTCACGGCTGCGAATAAATTGCTCGAGATTTCCCCGCTTCCTCCTACAACCCCGGCAGTTCCACTGCCAGATCGTGTACTGTTGTTTGCGAGTGTTAGTGTGAGTGTGCTCGTGTCTAGCCATGGTGATGCTTGTGTTTAATTTAGCCCATCGCCGTCAAGACGACTGGGGTGCGGCTGCAGCTGCGGCTCGGCGTCTGGCAGCGCGTTCTGCTGCTGATTCTGTTGCTGTCTAGCGTACGGCTTACTCACCGTTCTAATCGGTCTGCCCGCGGATGGCGGGAGTCGCGCTTGAATGTTTTCTATGCGCGCCGTGTGCGCGGTGAGCATTTGTGTCATTTGTTCAGAGAGCTTAGCCAGCGCACTATTGAACATGTCATTCATCTGTGCCACCTGTTTAGCAAAACGCTCATCGAGGCTGGTCTCGATAGTATGGATTTGTTTCTGTAGCTTATCATAACGGCCACATCGCTGTGTGGACTCGTGTCTGGCAGGATCTAGTGCTATCCTTTTCGCGGTACATGGGCGGTCTTCGCGTCCGCCTGCCCCCTCTACCGAACTGCTCTCGTCATCCCTGTCCACCCCCGCCGCCTCGGGTCGCGACGGCGTCGAAGACCGAGGCGTCGGTGGTGGCGGCGTCGCCGCCTGTTGCTGCGGTTGTTGTACTCGTGGAGCCTCTCCTTTCAGTTTGGAATTTTCCGCTCTAAGGGCGGCGTTTTCGCGTTTCAGCTCGGAGATTATCGATTGTAACGGTCCTAGTCGTTGCTCTAGCGCTCGCTCTACCGCTAGCTCGAGCTCGCTCCCACCGCCGCCACCGACGGCGGGACCGCCAGGAGCATTTTCTTTAATTTTTGGGCAGAGTGCCTGGGTGTCTGGCTTCGTTCTCGCTACAATGCCCGGATGATCTCGTTTGAGATTCCAAGATGTCTCGCTGGAAGTGTCCGCATAACGGCGCTGGCTTTTGGCTCAAGGTCAATTGAAGGCCGCCGGCAACGGGAGCTAAAAGCATTTCAATACCTAAAGATATGCCACACTTTTTGAGCATAGTGAGAAAACGCTGCCGAGCGGTAGTCGAGGCTCTTGAGAACACGCGAGCCAAACATTATGGCGCAGCACGCGGCCTGGAATTCACAAATAATTCTAGAAATGTCAGTTATAAATCGCTCACTCGTCTCTCGACAAATGATGCCATAGGCCCATGACTGCTCCATAAACTCAGTCCACGGCCACCAGCTGATTTATTTATTTATTTATTTATTTATTTATTTATTTATTTATTTATTTATTTATTTATTTATTCATTGGACTATAACCATGTGCTCTCGCTTGTTGGATTGAGCACCATGGTAAAAAAAAAAGGAAAAAAAGAAGAGAAATAAAAAAACATGGCTGATCCCTCTGTCATAGGAATCGGTATAACACGAAAGTTAAGCGTGTCTTCACAGACGTAGTTGAGCGTTTGTTGTGTATTCTTTCGCCCCAAGGGCGAAGGAATGATTGCTACAGCAACAAATTGTAATGCCACGCCAAGAACGGCAAGCAGCTCGAAACTTGCAATGCGCTGCTCAAGAGAAAGGATGCACAGAACGAATATACACAGGATGAGAGAGAAATGTCACCTTTGTAACTGATTTCTGCGTGAGCACCGCGCTCCTTTCGCAAAAGCGGCCACTGCAGTGAGCCAAGTGACCTTCGAGCTCTCAACGCAAGACCTACGAACCACCGCGATCACGAGATAAACGCACGCACGAGCAACCACGCCCTGTAGAGGCGGGCGCTCGTCGCAACGGCGACGACCTTTAAAGCTCGCTCTTCTTACGCTCTTTGAGCCCTTCGCGCTATCTCGCTAGTGATAACGAAAACACGCTGTAACGCCGATCTCCGAGTACAGCCACCGACAAATGGTTATATAAATAGCTCGCCGTTAGCATGGCGAAGAACGTGCCGACCGTGGCCGAATCGTTTCGCGCTGCGGAGCGAGGGGTCGTAAGTTCGATTCCCGGTGACAGAACTTTTTCTTGTGGTTTTTCTTTGTCCGCTGTTAGCCTTTTTATTTTACAACGTCATATCCGTGACGGAAATACGTCAGTGGAGCCGTGGCGGACCCCAGCATAAAACACTTTCGTGTTAAAAAACAAACACAACGGTGTGGACATCAAACTGGTAGGCTAACATCCTGAGCTGAATAGTTACCGTTGCCCCTGCGGGATGCCGCCATGTGCCCGCGCTCGTGCTCTCGATCACAATGAGGCTAAGCCACGCATTCGAAGAAAAAAGAAGCAAATAAAGGGCTCAAGGTCATGAAGCGCGCTGTAGAACGGACGTAGCTAAGTGCCCCCTTGTCCCCTCCTCCTCTGCGTAGATTTCAGCACACTCGCTGGTACGAAAGGAGAGCGAAAGCACTTAAAGCGCGTCTGACAGATCCCTGCAACTCCGCTCGTACTTGGCGGATTCCAATGCTTTTTGCGGCACTCGATTCGTGAGGCAATAAACTCATTTAATGGAGCCATTCAATGATTACTTCGAGAAGTGTTGGAGGGCCCCTTCATAACTAGGAGCACACTGAAGAGTGGAACGCGATTGTGTTATCGGGTCCCGTTCGCATCGCCTTTTCATTCGCTTGCCATGATCCACTTGTCGTCAGACACCTGAAACGTGCCTCGAGCGAAAGAACTTCTGTGCAATGGACACTGGCCGTTGTAAACGCTCGCATGGCGGCTACTGCAAGTTCGTTTGCGATGTACCTACTTTTCCATGATTCATCACACTGCGAAGTAGCAAAGTAACCACTACGAGTTCTGTATGGAAATATGTGCACCTACTGCACATACTGCTGATGGTCATCTTAAATTTTGGCTGATGATGGTCATGAATTATGGCTGAGCTCTTTTAGCACGTGGGCTGCTTTAACTACCCATTCGCCGCGCAATTCACATGGTGAAAATCCTGGTGCTATTCCCCGCTTCTTACGTAGTATCCACGCAATATTACGTAGCTGTTACCGTGACTCCTCATCTGGCATATGCCTGTTCAAGGTCTTTTTCTGAAAAAGTTTCAAGCACTGGTGTTACGCTGTGGTAGAATAGACAGTATTAGTTTGACGTACGTGAAGAGCTTGCGTGTCTTCACTGCGCATGCGCAGTACGTGGAGGCCATCCACGCGCCTTGGGGACGCGCGTGAGATCTTCACGCTTGCGTTGCGTGCTCTAGGTACGTGAAAGACCTACGGGGCGCTCTCGCGAGATCGCGGAGCTATCGAGATAGGGTAGCTCGGCAGTTTTCAAGATGGTGGCACACGAAAAACGATCCGAGTGGGGCTCCGCGCCTAAAGTTTTCGAAAAGTGAGGAATTGGATGTGCATCGTGACGTTCGAGAGTGCAACCCAATCGAAGCCAGGATGCAGTATTGATTGAGATAGACTGAAATCGCCCTGCGCTTGTCGGCGGCCAGGCAAAAAGTGTTCAGTGCCGCGCCCACCCGCACATGAAGTGCGCGATCGCGTAAACAGCAAAAGCTCGGATTTTCGGTTGCGTCTTACCGCACCTCCTACGTCGTCCGGTGAGCCCCTTAATTACTGTTGCTCTCTCTTCGTATGATGACGTGTTAATTCTAGCCCAAGAGAACACTCACGACAAATGTGGGTCACAGTGCGCGCTGAGGGGTATTTTTCTGCTCGAATATACGCGGCGACCGTTATGTCTGCCGTGCGTCCTACGTGCATTCCTGTGTGTGTGTCTTCTGCGCGCTGTGCGGCCCACGCTGATCATGCATGGGACCGAGCGTCTCCCGCTTGCCGACGGCCTCTTTGCTTTTTCCCGTAAGTACATGACTGGCTAGAAAACGTTCGAAAAGCACGTTTCACACGAATAAACGGAATTCTTCTTGTGGTCTCTGTGTTCATCGTGCGTTCTTCGACTACCGGCGGTCGTTGTGCCGCCGAATACGCAATACCATGCGGCAATCTGCGCCGCTCGCCTTGTAACAAAAACACGCTTCTTCGTATTGAATATTTCGCTGTAGTACTAGTATGTGGAAGCTCCGTGGCGCTGCGTCTGCGTACGTGAAACTATGGGGAACCACCGCTGGAGTTTCCGCGGACAGGGTGCGCCGCCCTGCCGGGCACGGCCGGAAACACTCGGGCATACAAACAAACACGAGTGGCTGCGAACCTGAATCCTGCCGCCGTGCCCGATCATCAAACGAGGAAAAAGAAGCGTCGAGACCGGTGGTATTGTTGTATTCACAAATGCCACAATCAAAAATGTCTTTAATAACTGAAAAAAAAAAAATACTCTCGAGCATAGTTGACTCCCTTAGGCTTTGCTTTCCACCGATGCACATGGGTTGGCGCTCTGGAAAACATCACAGGTCTTTTATTTGAAACTGGCCTTGAAAAGTTAAAGAAAGCATATGACAGCTTAGGTTGCGTAAGCATCGCGCCGTACATTACACATACCGTATTTACTCGATTGTAACGCCAGGAGTGACATTTCATTACGTCCAGGAAGAAAAAAATAGAATTTCTGTATTCGATTGTAACGCCAGGGTCGACTTTAGGTTGCAAAAATCTAGAAAAAAAAACTCGCGTTACACTCGAGTAAAACGGTATTATACGTCACTGTCACGTGCACAGCTGTAGACAGGTTACAAATACATGAGCGCTAGAAAAACCGTGTTGTCTACGCATGTTCCATTGCTGATCACACACTGCATGTCAACCTCGAGACCACCACGAAGTCAATAACCACTAGGTTCCTCAAACAATTTTTTTTTAGTATCAGGCTTAGACGACGGCCGATCGCAAGTTCGCAAACGATCTGCAGACGATGGCGAGTCGACGTCGTTAAAACACGAGACCTGCGACATGTTTGTATTTCCGCTAACACCCCTGATCTCCACTTTACACCGGACTTTTTACATTTATTTCATGCCTCTCCGTCAGCTTTAAAAACGTTTTTTCAAAGACTAAGATACGAGCATTTAGTGGGCACATGCAAGCCGTTAAAAACACCGTAAAGGAAAGCGTGTAGCGAAACAGCCTCTGTAATATAGTACGAGAGCCGTAACTACAGATTACGTAAATGTGATATGCTCCCTCAAAACAGCTGTCACTCACTGGGCTGAATGTTCTCAGTGCTGCCTGAGGCACTAACTTTATTTCAAAGCGGGTGCACAACGAGCACACTGCATACACCATCGAGCTTGCTAGCGCAATTTGAACACACTTACCTGTAAGTTTACGTCGTGCGGTGCTTGACACTTTGCTGAAAGGTCACAATCGCTGTCTCTGCGAAAAACAGCTTCTTCCACGTCATAGACCTACTTCGCATTGGACAGCTTCCGTCCTTTCGACAGCACACTCTCGCGAAGGTACTCGTCCGCACACATCACATGACTGAAACCGCAGCGGAGAATAATCGGTGGCATCGCTGGTTGCCCGCTGCGCCACAGTGCAAAGTGTCCCGACCTTCGCTTGTCTTGCGCGTTTCAAAGTAGCTACAAAACGACGCACATCGAGCAAAAGCCGCGCTAGTGTCGAATGACGTTCAGCATGCGTTTGAACGTGCCACGAGGTATGTGAAGGCACGTTGAAACGTGCCGTCGTACGCCTCGCGGCGGCTCTGTATTACTAGATATTTCTCAGCTAGCTCGCCAGGGCGGCGCAGCTTGTACATTTTAGGCGCGCCACCTGGGCAGCGCTGGCTACCCATAAACATAGCGGACGCGTGCCGCGTGACGTACGCAGAGTTCTCACGTTTGCGTACGCAAAGAATCCCCGTACGTGAAACTAAAACTGTCTAATATTTGACTACCTTGCAGAACGCCCGAGTTTCGTTTCGGCTCGAGCCCTGGTTTCCTTTATTTCCATCCAATGGTATTTTTCACTCGCGGAGAACAACACCGACGACACCGAGTATACTGCGACGCGGGCTCGTTAACGCTATTGTGTTAAAAACAGCAAAATTCGCCAATTCATCTGCTTTGATTGCATTCGATGCCGCGTAAGCATCTCCCGTCTTTTTTTTTAGTCCAGATTGACCGGTAAAGATCAATTTCTAACAAATATGTTCTGCATTCATGTGGTACTATAACGTTGTCGCCGAGCATCACACGGCAATAAATTCATGTACAAGTTAGTGTGTCGCGTTGTTTTTCAGACGATCTTGCTATAACTTGACGGGGTCGAAAGACGCGAGTTATTTTATAAATTATCGATCTTTTCTTTTTATCGGCATTGTTAAGATTAGTAGAATGGAAAGTTTGGCTAGTTGGAATACTTGCATGATTGAAGCAGCGATAAAGACGAAGACCATGCTCGGCTTTGTGCCATGCCCGGCTTTGTTTTCCTGTATGTTTTTCGAAATAAATCTTTCAGTTGCCAGACAGCGCTTGTCCTGTGCACTCTGTTTCTTACGTCTTCGTCTTTAGCGCTGCTTCAATTATGTATGTTAAGATTAGCATCTCTCCTGCTTTGAAAATAAAACTCAAAGCCGAGACTCCACTGGAAATGCGTTAAAATCGTGTTTGAGGAGCACAAGGTGGCTGTTGAAAGACCAAAAGTGTACCGTCTTCTAGCGCCTCGCGGCCGCTAACGAGCGGCCGCTCGCCACTGCGGAATCGCATGAGGTCATCAGACAAGCCTCACTCTCCCAATAACCACGGTTTCCCGGCAGCGCAAGATATAATAATAACGCATGCTTTTGCCGAGTTTTTCCAGCGCTGCTACAGGCTTTCAAATCACGTGGTACGGAGCGGGGACTACCATTAGCCGTTGCGCGCTTTGTGTGTTGCGAACCCTACTTGCAAGGTCCGTGTCTCATCGAGCTGAACAACGGTTTTCTCGCGTTTTTATCTTCGTTATGGATGCAGAAAGCCGCAGCAAGCGCGGTCACGGACCAGTGAAGTATCGCTCGGTGAAACCATTTCGAGGACGCCGGTGCCAATCGAAGCGAACACTCGCACAACGGAAAGCGCGTCTGCTGCCGCAAGACCTAACGATGCCAATGCCTCCGACTAGTTTGCCGCGGCGTTTGAGTAGGTCAGTGCCTCCCAAAATAAGGATTGGACTCTTCGACGACGAAGAAAGATCACGGACTGGAGGTTTTTCCTTGATCACTGACATAACAGCATTGAAAATCCTCGTGATCGGTGCAATGTGTCCACCGTGTCGCCGTTCGGAAATACGCGTCTGGAACCACCATACAAACGTAAATTACTTGCGACGTTTCTGCAACTACTCTGCGGTAACAGTCGCTGCCCCGAAAGTATTCTTTCGGTGACGTACACGTCGCGGCGAGTTGCTTCGAGCGGGGAGGCCAGGGTAAGTGCGGCGGGTGACGGACCGCTCGCAAGCAGAACCTACGACAGCCGGAGCTCGCGTGTCCGACACGCTGTCAATGTGAAAGCCGCTGTGGCTGCGCGCTCTGTAGGTATGGGCTACGAGCAGATGGTCCGATTTGCGGGAATTCTCAGCTTGCAAAAGTCAATGCACCACAAGTCCTTTACAGCCATCAGCCGGAAAGCCACGTGATGCGGCAATGGATGCCATCTCCCAAAAATCTTGACAACTCCAGGGAGCTCACCAAGAGTGAAGTTGTTGAAGGTCACATTACCGTCCTGTACGACGGCAGAAACGAGGTCACAAAAGCCATAATGGCACTGGCCCAGTTGTGTCCCTCGACTCTGGACTTTGAATTCCTGTCAAACTTCTGCCTAGTCGGCAAGAGGCTCTGCCAGATGAAGAGGGGGAAGCTTGGCAAGCATTTCAAGGCCCTGTCTGTGAGCGAAATGTTGACTCTTTGGCCCCATGCTACGGAAGAACAATTTACAGCGTGGGTATGGCAAAGGAGCCAGTCTTCTGGCACGCCGATGCTCTTCAAAACATTCCTGAGCGACGGAGACTCTAAAGCGTACGCTGCAGCTCTTGAAGCGAATGTCTATGGGGGTGCTGTAAGCACTGGAAAGGAGGACTGCGCCAATCTTGTAGCAAAACGCCTTGGGACTGCTCTTCGCAAACTCAAGGAGCCACTGCCAAGAGGGAGAGGCTGAAAGAGCCTGAGAGTAAAACGCTGCATACCTATTATCAAGTTGCCATGAGAAGTAATAGCGGCAGCATTAAAGACATACACCGGGCGATTTGGGCCTCCAATTTTCAATCTTGTTCATCAGATGGGGCGAGTAGACACAGATTCTGCTCAGATGGACCAGGATCATGGTGCAAACACAGGCGTGCTAAAGCCTTGGGTGAACCTGCACCGGCCCACACACACTGGTCACCAAAGTTCAGGAAAGGTGAATACTCCCCTACTATAAAAGACTGACCCATAAGAAGCTGCTGACCCGTTGTGTGCAGGGCAAAACTCAAAATGCAGTGTAGTCACTAAACAGCAAAATATGGCTCCTCCGTCCAAAGGCACAATTTGCCTCAAGGTATGTTGCGGATATGGCCACTGCCACGGCTGTTCTGTGGTTCAATCAAGGGCACTCTAGCTGTAAATGTGTCCTGGAAGAGCTGGGCGCGCTTTCGCCTCATGATCTGGTTGTGCATGGCACATCGCAAGACAGTAAACGCCAGAAAAAAAGTCCTTGGCAAACTAACAGCAGAAGCAAGCGCACATCGGTGCACACTGAAAAACAAGTCTCTTGTCGAGGAAGAGCCGCGAGGGAGAAACTTACGGTGCTGGCTCACATTAGTGGCCGTGGCTACTGTAAGAATAATGTGCATCTTTTGTGCGCAAATTCGATCGCATTCCATGACTTCTTTCATAAATAAACATTCAATTTTAACGTTAAAATTCGTTTTTCTCAAAACACAATATTGGCAACTTTTTCAGCTTGCCCGTCTTGTTTTTGGTACTTCTGGTGCTTGGATCTCCATAAAATTTTGCCCACCTTTTTTCTAAGGTGTTACGAGTGCCATTATCTCCACTAAATCTTTCATATACATTAGAAAATTCATATACATTAGAAAATTTGTAAGTAAACACTTACTGGGGTGTGTGTAATATGGACTTCCCATGTTTAAATTTTCCGTGTCTATTACATATTTTGTATGCACTTCCTGGCCAGTTTTCCGCATTTTACAGTCCAGTTGGAGCAATACAAACAATCAGTGGTAAAAAAAATATGCAAGTTTATTAATGGGAAAAACAAGGGGGGGGAGGGGCTGAAGGCCTACGTTTTCTGCGATGGTGCATAACAAGAAGTATGCAACTTGCAACAAAGCTATTTATATATTTCAAATCAGCATAAAAATCTATCAATAGCCCAAGTCCTCATTGCTCAGGGTGAATATTAAAAACAAGTGTCTTCAGATATGCCCTGCTGACATGTGGTACCAGATGTCACTGAGAATCACGCGGCAATAAATTCATGTGCAAGTTAGTGTGTCGCGTTGCTTTGCAGACTATCTATATGTAATTTGAAGAAATCGATGGTCTATGTGTTTTTCGCCAAAGGTGTTTGTGGCGCTTTCTTAAAGGGCCCCTAAACCACCTCGGATAAAGTAAACGCGCGCATCGAGTTCAACATGCCGTCACGATTAACAATGCCAAACGCGGCAGCGCAGCGAACCGCGGGCGCCCCATAAATTCCAAGAAACAGGCGAGGGTAGCGATGCGGCTTGCGGTCTGTCGTGCTTCTCGGATGTGGGCGCGAAAAGTCAAGGACGAAGGGAAGAAAGACGCAGAGCTGCATGGGCGCTCGTGCGTGTGTCTTTATTCCCTTCGTCTTTGTCTTTCGCGCCCACATCCGAGTTCAAGAAACAATCCGTTCTCCTCTGCTGGCCGAAAGACGCCCTGGAAAGACGGCGAGGGGGAGCACTGGGAGAGAAGGAGAGACGAGCCGACGAACGGAGCATAGCGAAGGAAAGATCGAAACAAGCGAGGGCGTCTTTCGTATCATAAAACGCGTGTAACTCCGATATTGCGCCACTGTTTCGAAACATTCTCACGGCCACGTGTTCGTTTAGACTCGTGCACAACTGCGGCACCACAACTAAATTTCGACCTCTGGGCGGTTTACAGGCCCTTTAAATGTTTGTGTGTGTGTGCAATTTTTACTGCCCGTCAACGTCTTAATCAGTTTATGGACGCATGCAATGTTTGTTCAAACCAATGTCTTGAGATAAAGGCACCTGCTGGTCATTGCAATATATGCCTCCATTTAACTGCTGACGTTGTCTTCACGAGCCTTCCGACAGAAAATTGCTTGAATAAGCGGCGCCCTTCCCTGGAATGATGATGATGACGATGTGGGCGCATCTAATATTGCTATCACAGTAAGATGTAGGCAGCGTGAAGTCGTTTAGGGGCAGTGGTCGTGTTTCTGTTGAGTGGTATAAAAGAAGTAGACCACCACAGTGCTCCAATATCGCATTCGTCACGGAAGACTCGATCGAACAGGCAATGCAGCATGCTTTACTAGTGCATGAAATACATAAGCTTCTCACGAAGGCGCCTTCGTAAGCAGGCCTAGGCATGTTCGGTCCATACAATGAACAGGTGTCTGGTTAGGCTGTCACTTCGGCAGATGATTTGATAGAATACATGGCATGATAGCTCAATATTAGTGACCACAACATGTATATCTGAAAGAAACAGACAAACAATATCGTGAAAAGTATCGCGGCAGCAATCATACAAGCAACTTCGAAACAATTTCTACGCGTATTTATACCTCTTGCTTGAATCCTAGCGAAACATCGTACAACTGCCAGAACATGTGCGATTCACGATATACAGAGGAGAACTCATACGAAGTCAACGTACAGTTATTGCCGCTCTCACGAAAAAAATATTACGCTAAGCAGCTGTAGTCTCTGCACCCCTTGGCATGCTTTCACAGCCAAGCGCATACAAATAACAAGGGTGGTGATTCGGGGTAGTTGATTGTCACGATCGAAAAAAAAAACGCGCAAAACAACGGACAAACATCGAGAGACAGACAAGCGATGACTTTCAACCGATTTAGTTTTGCAGAAACACACAATTTATAGCACTGACATATCACCAGCAACAGGGAATAACACGGTGCGCTGAAACTCATTTCCTTTGAGAAGAAGAATGATTGAAGGAGCGCTAACGCACTGATCACCAATGTTATCAAGCAAGTCAGCTTCTATGATTTCACGCGTAATCTGTTCCCGGTTTTTTTAACAACGACACTCGACTTGACAAACAGCGGAACGCACCCGCAGCGAGAACAGTGACGAGCTAGGTTGTCTGCTTTTATTTTTCAGCATTGTACTTGGTGCTTCGATAATCTAGAATCGAGGCACCTGCCGGTCTGGCCTATGTACAGTTTGCCGTACGATAGCGGTACACGATATACAACGTCACTGCGACTGGACGAAGTATTATTGTGCTTAATAATACACGCTGCAACTTGTGATTCGGGGCAGTGATCCTGCAAATTTAGGACAACTTATCAAGTGCTGAAAACGCAACACAGACATCAAGCTCACTGAACAATCTTTTTCAGATTGCGGGAAAGAGCACGTGAGTATGGAACCACTGCGGTTTTTTCGCTTTTCTGCAGACACCTTGCAAGACGATTGCTCAGGGCTGTGCGTGCTCATTTCTGAGTCAACCCTCCAGCATTGAGATTGGGAAAGCCCGCGTCTGTTAAACGATGAGCTTGTCTGCTAAGACTCACAGCCATGACACGAGAATGTGATTTTTGAACCCGATTCTTTCGGGTCGGCAGCTGAGCACCGTAACCATTAGGGCACCGCGGCGGCTTTGTAATGTAGTGGTTCGCCCTTGTTGGTTTTCCCGCTTTGTTAAGGTGCTGTAGCACGACGCTGGCCCCCCTTCGTCGTTACCGTGTCCCTTGTCCTGCCTCGCGCTATACCACATTAACAAAAATTGTAATTAGCGCACTGAATAATTGATTGTTCATTGTGCAACCACGAATTCACCTTATATCTATTCTATCTGTGCCCAATGTAATACCCTACCTGGCGCCTTTATGGTATTACGAAATCAAAGGCTCACAGGGTCCCTTGTTCGTTCTCCTAAGACGACTGGAAGGCGAAAGCCATCCGGTATTTTAGCGGGCATCTTGTATTACGCGACCGCCGCAAAAATGCCCAGCATAGCTCGCCCGGCCATGTGATAAAGCGTCTCTAGTTAAGTGACCACTTTATGGTAACCTGCAACACCTTCGAGCATCGTTTTGCAACGTCGTGGCCGTTCCTAACCACAGAAGATGTTGTTGGGATACTTACTCTTGCTGTATATTAGCGGCCTGGTACATCGTTTCTGCGAAGGATGTAAATGACTGGAAGAAAAAAGCACAGTCGCCGAGGCTTGTCAACCGTGTGTTTTCTTCCGCGAAAGATTTCATGTTCAAGGTGAAACGCATCTATTCTCAAAAGATGGTGGGCAGGAATGATCCAATCATCCGACGTATAGTGGACTTCACGAAGCCTCAGTTTCGAATGTTCCTGGCTTGTCTTTTTTTTTGCCCACAGCTGTGTTGTTTGCATGCCGGAGCGTGCGCAAGATAAATTGTGAGCTTATATATATATATATATATATATATTATATATAATATATAATATATATATATATATATATATATATTGTAACGAACGAGACACAGAGACAGCACCCTTTCCTGGGCCGGCTGTTTTATCATCTCCCCTCTTCTTCCTCTTTCTCTATCAGCCCCCCGCGCGCTAGAACCCAGATGCCGCTCTTAGTCATCACATTCGGCCATGACTGCGAGCGCGTGGAGCTGCCGACAATGTTTCTGGTGGGCGGGGTTGCTGCTTCGTGGTGGTCGGCCCTGACCACACTGCAACGTGGACTGGGGATCTGCGAGAAGCGTCTCCGGTGGGCGACACTGGCTTCCTCGCGCTGGTCGGTCTAGGCCACGTGGGGACTTGGCTGAAGGTGCCTCAGCGTGCTCCGGCGGGCGACCCTGGTTGATATAATGTGGTCGTATGTAGTCCGCACGTTTATCCCGTCGCAGTTGGGAGACCCGGGCAGGACGTGGTGGGCCCTTAACGCCACTTGCTTTACCGAACGAGGCCATCTGTGCTTTTGCAGTGGTTCGAGGGCGTCTAGGTGTCTTACTAGACGTCTGTGGCAACGGGAAGCTCAGTTCCCCCGTTGACCTGCGGCGCCGCTTGTGCGTTTGCAGCGTTGTCGCTGTGGAGCACCACCCCGCCGTTCCGAAGCCAGCTTTTCTTGAAGACGCACTGCTCGCAGCCGGGGCATCCTCGCAAGAAGCCGTTCCAACAGCAGAAGACTTGTGCTGCACAGGCAGGTCAATCTCCACCGTGTCAGACACATTGGCGGCTTCTGGAGAGACTCTCGAAGCAAGTTGGAAACGTTCTCACATTCTGCCAGTGCATGATATGAGGTACGCAGATCCGCCTCTGTATGGTCCGAGAGGATCTCGTTTGAATCGACAGACAAGTACGGCTCGTTGCATGACGGAGCGTCCAGTACAGCAAGTGCCGGTGCCTCCAAGTGCTCAAGCGATGACGAGCATGGGGGTGGCTTTTCCGACAGATGTGGACAGAAAATGATTCTCGGTCACTGGCAGAGATGTTATGGCGTCGGACACCGACGCCGAGTCCGTGACCTGAGGTGGTAGGCCTGGTCTCCGTTGTGTGTTTGTCCCAGGGCAGGTTGAGACACTGTCTGCAGGTGAGCTGCAAAGAGCAGTTGCAGCCTCGAGGTGGTGCACCTTCAGAGCTCCATCCTCGGTAGCGGTGAGGTTGGACTGGGTGGTGGCAGCGAGATGGTGGTCAATCGGTCCAAAGGCAGCTATGAGCCTGGTGCTCCACTCGGCCCAGGATTGCTGCCTCACGCCTTCGTACCTGTGCCACGCCGCGGCACCATTTCGAAGGCGGTCTATGGCCACGGACCACTTCTGCTGCTCCGTCCAGCACTCGCGAGCTCCCATTGCGTTCACGATCGCCACCCAGTTGTCGGCGTCGTTCTGAAAACCGTGGAACTCTGGTAATTGGCAGATAGCCGGCGACGGTGGTGCGCCAGGCGAAAATCGGGAGTATGCCGACGCCAAGGAGTCCAGTTGGGATGCGAGCTGCGTCTAGGCACACCGGAGCTCTCTGCGGCTCTGGACTGAGCTGGACTCAAAGCACTTGTGAGGGCAGCTGCAAGCAAACAGGGCATTCATTTCGCACATAATGGTATAGCGGCAGTATACAACTCGGTGCCCGCGCTATCCAGGTGTTAGTCTCGACGCGTGTTCTGCGATGGTACACAACAGCTCCGCGGCGCTGTCGGATGAGGGGCACAGAGAGCGAGGATTCACTGTCCACGGAGTATCGGTGGTAGCAGTACTCCCGACGGCAACATCCACGTCCAAGGAAGCCTGAACGGCGTACTTTGATGCTCACCTGGTTGCAGAGTCCTGGGCATGGGATGCGTGTCACGGGCAGCGTACGCGACGTTCCCAGACGACAGGAGCCGTGCACATGTCTCAGACGAAAGTGGTTGCACGGTTCCTGGAAGTTCGTACGCTGGAACCACCGAGAGGCATGGACGCCGTCCGCGGATGATTCGATGATAGCGGCAACAGCCGGCCCAGGAACGGGTGCTGTCTCTGTGTCTCGTTCGTTACAATATATATATATATATGCAAACACAGCTGTGGGCAAAAAAAAAAAAAGGCAAGCCCGCTGACAAAAGCGAAACTGCACTTACGAAAGAGTATCGTTTTGTGAATTCGGCCCCAGGTTCGACGTGAGCTAAGCTTGCGAAGTGGTACCCCCGTTTGCAGCTCCGTTGGTAAGAATTTTCAAGATCCGATATTGTGTTTTCGCCGGTTTTTGGCAGCACAGCGTTTGGTAATGACCCCGATTTGTATCGTTTTAGTGCAATCCACAGAGCGCGCAATAAATGAACCACGAATGACAGCGCTTTCGCTCTAACTGCGGATACCAAGGGCCCAGCAGTTGTTGCTATGCTTTCATTTCGCTCTGTGACCGAAGAAGGCACGTTTCTACGTTAAGATTTTTAGGGGCGAAGCTCCTTAAAGCGGCACCCTTTCGTCCCCGTCGTAGTGCGTAACCAGTCTTAACGCTAGTACTAGATATTGACCTCCAAGGTGGTGCCGGTGGGAGATTTCTCCTGTGCGTTGTTGAACAATAAAAAATTCGCAGTGTGCGCGTTAACTAAAAGCCGACTTCTTCTGTCTCTCATTCCCCATTAGCAGCCATTGGCATGTTCCATTAGGAAACGTAGTAGAAGTAGAAGTGTAAGTGTTAGCTAAAAGCCGACTTTCTTCTGTCTCTCATTCCCATTAGCAGCCATTGTTTACCTCCAAGGGTAGTGCCTGGTGAGATTTCTCCTGTGCGTGATTAAACAATAAAAATTTTGTTTCAAAACGCCGTTGATTGATTAAATAAACCAACGAAAGACGCCAGATGTTTTCTAAAAGCAAAACGAAAAGACGCCAGATGTTTCTAAAGCAAAACGAAAAGACGCCAGCAGCTTAACGAAAGACGCCAGATGTTTCTCCTCCAACAGCTGCGGGCGCGCGCGCTTATCCTCGCACCTAGCAACCGAGCAGGTGGCGCGGTCGGAGTAGCGGAGAGTGAGTGGAGAGGAGAGCGCGCTCTGGCGTGTGAGGCGCTCGCATCGCGGGAGCTCGGCGGTACGACGTTTGTTGCGTGTCGCGCGCGCCGTTGCCACTCGCCGAGCGGCGGTGTGATGTGTTCCTCAAGCGATACCTGCCCTTCAGCGAGAACTTGCGACAGCAACGGCAGTCCTCGCTTCTAAAAGACCCTTTGACTGTACACCACTTTAGCGACCACAAGGCTGAGATTATGGCCGTCAGGTACAATGACAACACAAACAGGTGCTGATGAATGTGTAAATGAATGGTTACGGTACAAATCCACGTCTCGTCATTAATTTACCGCATTAAATTTACTACGCCATGTACTCTCGGCGCAAGAGAAATGCATTCGCATTTCCATCACGATTCCCTCGGGAGGTGGGGGCATTTTTTTTCTTTTTGCTGCACGAAACAACGCATCGTAATAATCCTTGTCGACAGCTATGTAAAGAAGATTGCGCACTCAAATTGCACACACCTTTTCTTTCACAAAGCCGAAGGTGCAGGCAGTGGCATTTGCTGCAGCGAAGGCGTCGAGCGATGAACACGACGACGAACCATACTATGTCGATTATAAGCAGGTATTTCAGGCCCTGCGGGAACACGTATTCTTTGTTAATTAAGAGAAAAAGTCTCGTCCGCAAGGAGGGAGAAGCCACAAATTAAAATTTTGCGTCGCTATTTTTCCACAAACCTAATTGGACCTCTGGTTATTCCGTGGTGTCCATGGTTCGAGACAAACTGTCGAAATAACCAGGGTATGATTCGCCTTCATTGAGCCTCTTTTAAAGGGACACTAAAGAGATAAACGATTCTTCTCGTATTAGTAAACTACCATTTCACGTGGGAACCATCGTTAAAGGCGCAACCAACCACACAACACAAGAGAAGACCAGACGAGCACAGGCGCATTTCACGATAGCAAAAGCACAACTCTCGCTGCGAGAAGCTAGGTAAGCAAGAAAACGCGCAAAAAATAGATAGATAGATAGATAGATAGATAGATAGATAGATAGATAGATAGATAGATAGATAGATAGATAGATAGATAGATAGATAGATAGATAGATAGATAGATAGACAGACAGACAGACAGACAGACAGGACAGGACAGACAGACAGACAGACAGACAGACAGACAGACAGGACAGATAGATAGATAGATAGATAGATAGATAGATAGATAGATAGATAGATAGATAGATAGATAGATAGATAGATAGATAGATAGATAGATAGATAGATAGATAGATAGATAGATAGATAGATAGATAGATAGATACGCTCAAAGTCGCAGAAGTTCGCTAAGAAATGTTTCGCATTTTAAAAAATGGCGAAGCTTTGTGTTGGCACGCGTGAGCGACGCAGAGACGAGGCGTGTTGTTGAGAGTCTCGGTACCAACTAACTTTATTTCTCGGCGAACTGGTTTTCCTTCTCTCCCTCTCCGCGCCTCCTTCGTGCCTTTGTTACGGCGCAGAGGGAGGGAGGAAAGGGAATGTCGTTCTTCCTCACGCTGGCAGCGCCACGGCTGCACTGCGGCGCATTTAGAGTTCACCACAGTACTCCCCCCCTAGTGAGAGCACGAGCGAAATGAAACGCGGCTACAGGTTGAGGCGATTTGGCGCACCTGTCCGTCTTCCACTGCGTGTGTGATATTTTTCAGTCACTTGGGTGTCCGTCGCTGGTGTGGGATGTGGCGCTGTTTGGCAGGTTTCCGGTGGAAGGGCGGAGGTTGCTGTCGTGGACTGGTTGGTCTCCATGTGTGCCGGCTTAACTCTGTCCAATGACACCACTTCCTGGCGGCCATGCCTTTCGATGGTAATCGTTTTTCTCCCGTGGCGGAGAACTCTGAAGGGTCCGTCGTACGGTGCTTGTAGTGATCTTCGCACTACATCGTTGCGCAGAAAGATGTGGCTACACGACTCGAGTTCGCTGCTCACATATATGCTTCTTTCTGTGGGCTGTCGTGGAGGTGTCGGTCGAAGTTTGTCATGATGTGACGTAGGCGAGATGCGTAGTCGCCAGCAGAATGTGGGTCTGTTGTTGGTCAGGCACAAAGAACTCGCCAGGCAGACGCAGGGTTGTGCCGTAGACGAGTTCTGCAGCGCTGCAGCCGACGTCCGCCTTGAAAGCAGTGCGTATGCCCCAGAGTACAATGGGCAGTGCTTCGACCCAGGAGTGTTCTTCGCTTGCCATGAGTGCGGCTTTCAACTGTCGTGGAATCGCTCAACCATTCCATTACTCCATCGGATGGTAGGCAGTCGTTCTGATGCGCGAAGCACCGAAGAGCTTTGTTAGACTGGCGAATAATGCGGACTCGAATTGGCTTCCTCTGTCGGTTGTAATGGATGATGGCACGCCAAAGCGACAGAGCCAGTGACTGACGAAAGCACGGGCAACAGTTTCGGCTGTGATGTCTGGCATGGGAACAGCCTCTGCCCAACGCGTGAAACGGTCAACACAAGTTAGCAGATACATTTGGCCCTGACAGGGTGGCAACGGCCCGACGATGTCGACGAGTATGTGGTCGAATCGAGCATCTGGCCCGGGAACGTCTCCAACGGTGTCACGGTGTGACGCTGTACCTTGGAGCGCTGGCATGCGAGGCACTCACGAGTCCATTGTCGGGAATCGCGGTTGATGCCGGGCCATACGAAAACGTGCCGTTAGGAGCTTTTGCGTAGCTCGGATTCCCGGGTGTGACATCTCGTTGTAGCGATGCGAATACCTCGCGACGGAAGTGCATGGGCACAAATGGTCGTTGGCTTGCTAGTAGACGTGTCGCAGCAAAGCCCTTCTGTACCTGGCAAGGGTAACCACTGCAGGTTAGTGACGTCGACGTTTCTTGTAGCGGCGCAATTCGTCGTCATCCCGTTGAGCAGCCGCCATTTTGCTGAGTCTATTCCTGTGGGACAGGTTATGGCGCTGACCGGGCTGCGCGAAAGGGCATCGGCGACAGCGTTGTCGACTCCTTTGATGTGGCGGATGTCCGTGGTAAATTCAGATATGTATGACATCTGCCGCAGTTCGCGGCTGTATGGGCGCCCCCCCTCAGCATTCAGTGAACGCAAGGCATACATGAGAGGCTTGTTGGTCCGTCAAGACAAGAATTCGGTACCTTCTAGGTAATGCCGGAAGTGCCGGATTGTTGCGTAGACGGCCAGCAGTTCGCGCGCCCGAAGGTGCTGTACCGCTGTTCGGTGGATGTCAGTTTCCGGGAAAGAAAGCGATTGGTCGCCACACTCCTTTGATGAGTTGTTGAAGTGCGGCAACCCACAGCTACGTTCGATGCGTCGACCATGACGCACTGCGGAACTCCCGGTTGCGGGTAAGTGAGAAGCGCGGCGTCGGCAAGACGTCTCTTGATCTCTTGGAAGGACGCTTGGGCGCCCTCCGTCCAGTAGAGCTTCCTTAGCGGCATCCTTTGTATCCTTAGCGGCACCTTCGTGTGTCGACAGCAGGAGGTGGAGAGGCTGTAGAATAGTGGCACACTGGGGGATGAAACAGGCGGTAGTAGTTCACGAGACCAAGGAACTCACGGAGCTGACGTTTAGTGCTGGGTTGTGGAACTGCTCGACAGCTTTAACCTTGTCTGGATGAGGTTTAATTCCGGAGTTCGAGATGACGTGGCCAAGAAACGTCAGCTTGTGCACCCCAAACTCAGACTTGTCCGTGTTCACGCAGTATTCCATGCTCTGCCAGGCGCTGAAAACACGGATCGCAGATGCACCTCATGTTCATCTGGTGTGGCTGCTGCGATGAGTAGATCGTCGAGGTACGCATGACAGAAGTCGAGGCCGTGCAAAACGCCGTTAATAAAGCGCTGGAATGTCTGTCCGGAGTTTCTCAAGCCGAAAGGCATGCGGAGGAACTCGAACAGGCCCGAATGGCGTTGTTATCGCCGTCTTCGGGATGTCTTCTGAGGCCATGGAAATTTTATGGTAGGCACGTACGAGGTCGATCTTGGAGAACAGTGTCGCACCATGCAGGTTGGCCGTGACGTCGTGAATATGAGGTAGCGGATAACGGTCGGGCACGGTTGCTCGGTTGAGGGCTCGATAATCCCCGCAGGGCCGCCAGTCTCCTGGTGTAGACTTTGGCACCATGGTAGTGGAGATGCCCAAGGGGCTTGCGGATGGGCGGATTATGCCGAGCTCGAGCATGTGGTGGAACTCCTGTCGTGCTACTTGTAGCTTCTGGGGGGACAGGCGGCGTGGGCGTGCTTAAACCGGGGGCCTGTGGTGGAAATGTGGTGACATACATTGTGTGTGACGACCCCGCCGGTCTGTGGCGGCCGCGTCAGCTCGGGGAACTCGCGTAGGATAGCCGTAAAACGGGCGGTGCCCGGTGGTATCACGAGTGTAGGGCTGAGAGCGGATGCTTAGACGCTTTCCGCACCTTCTGCTTGTGAGAGGGGATCATGTATACGCCGGTTGCGTACAGCAAAAAGCAGTCCAAAGTGACGCAAGAAGTCTGCTCCCAGGATAGCAAATTTTACGTCAGCTACCACAAATATCCACCGAAATATCCTCTTGAAGCCCAGGTCCAGCGAGAGTGAGCGGTGCCCGTACGCCGGTATCGTCGTGTTATTTACAGCTTGCAACGGTGACGAACACGGGCCTTTGCGATCGGCTGGCGACGCCGGCACAACGCTCACTTCTCTGCCCAGTGTCGACCAGGAACGGGTGCCGTTCTCGCGATCAGTCAGGAAGAAGACCGACGGGCGACTTTCCGCTGAGCCGGTGGCACTTGTCGCCGTCAGTGCTGGCTCGGCGCGTTTCCCGATTTCTCGCACGGCGGCACGCATTTCCGTGCAGTATCACCGAACTTACGGTGGTACCAGCACAGCTGCCGCTGTTGTTGTGTAGCACTCCGCCGTGTGCTTTGGCTTCCGCTTGACTGCAGCGCCGCGACGGTGTCGGCGAGGCGAGAAATTTCCGCACGAATCTCCAACAAGGCGGGAGAGGGCGAGGCTTCGGCGAGCACCGTGGCAACTGCTGGCGTGGCGACGGCCATGAGTCGGTCAGCCATTTCGGCGATCTTGGAAATGTCCGTCTCTCCGGAGGCCGTGACGCCTATCCGCACGGTTGCGGGCAGTCTTTGAAGGAAAAGCTCCTGCACCAGGCGACTGTCGAGACCTGCTGTGCAGCCCGCTAGTTTGCTGCATGTGACGCAACAATTGGCTGGGTCGGCGGTCGCACAGTTTCGTTCTCCGCGTAGCAGCTGCTGCAGGCGCTCCGGCTCCGAAGGGGTTAGACGGCGAATCAGCGTCTCTTTGAGCACTCGATAGGCATCTTCGGCTGGTGGGGCAAGCAGAATGTCGCGCACCTCGCTCGCTGTGGCAGGTGGGATGTTGGCGACCACGTGGTGGTACTTGGTGTGGTCGGCGGTGATACGGCGGGCGGCGAACTGCGATTCTACTTGGGCGAACCAAAGTGCCGGGTCGCTGGTACAAAAGGGAGGAAGCTTCACGTCTAACACAGCTACTGTCGGGCTGGCGACGGCGTCGTGGTGTTCCATGTTCGGGACTGCGGGTCACCAATTGTGGCACGCGTGAGCGACGCAGAGACGAGGCATGTTGTTGAGAGTCTCGGTACCAACTAACTTTATTTCTCGGCGAACTGGTTTTCCTTCTCTCCCTCTCCGCGCCTCCTTCGTGCCTTTGTTACGGCGCAGAGGGAGGAAAGGGAATGTCGTTCTTCCTCACGCTGGCAGCGCCACGGCTGCACTGCGGCGCATTTAGAGTTCACCACACTTGCACTAAGCCGCGCAAGGCTTGAAACAGCGAAGCTGGACGATTGCGAAGATTAAAAATGACAGAGAGCTAGCTAGTTGGTAAGTATTCAACTCTAAAAAGACAGGGCGTGCAAACACGGACACAAGAGAGAAGTCAAGACACCACAAACGCCGACTAACAACTGAAGAGACGCACAACGGCGGAAAAGAAAGAAGGCACGAAAACTTATCTGCGCATGCCCATGCAACAGGCGAACCTATCAATCCGGCACGCGTGGGGGTCTACGTGGAAGATAACTGTTAGGCATTTGATTTCATCTTTATGCAAGTTAATCGATGGTTGGCTCACGCATGCGCTACCACTATTCTCGATATGCCATGCTTCAATCATCAGGCGCGTTTCTTCATTTCTATGCCGGTACAACACTGCGCGTTCATCAAATTTTGGCGTGCGCTTACAATCTCGACAATGTAAAGACAGATTAGAAGGTGAGCCTCCTGTAAGCGATGTCTTATGTTCCAACAATCTCTGGTTGATGCATCGGCCCGTCCTGTCCTACGTAGAAGCGGCCGCAGCTGAAAGGGATCTTATCACCACACTCGTACGGCAATCAGTGAATTTGTTGGTGTGTTTTACGAAACAAATATCGGTCCGCTTCTTGTCTTTTAACTCGCTCATTCTTCCTCTGCGCAGCGGCACAAATCTTACCTAGCTTATTGGCAGCCGTGAAAACAACATTAACGCCGTATCTACTTCCTACTTTCTTTAGCCTGTGAGATACGCAATGAATGTACGCTATACCCACGACAGGTTTCTTCCTATCGCTTCTGCGACCATGCTCGGACTCAACATAATGGACTTCTTTAATAATTTAACAGCAGTTTTGAAGACCTAGGAGAATACTGCCAGCATACGTGGTTCTTCTGAAACGATAGGGAAATGTGTAAAAATTGTATTCTATTATTCTGAGGCACCTCTCAGTAAAGTTCAGCCCTGCTATATTTAATTCAAATTTTTCGCTTACTGAGGATACCATGGTTTCAAAGTAGTCACGACTAATGAAAATCAAGTAATCGTCCACATAACGAAAAACCTAATAATAGAATTAATCTTCCTAAGGAATAAATCAGTAAGAACCCGAGCAACCTTAGAACCTATACATAACCCTGATTTCTGCACATAAACAAGGCACGAGTCGGTTTTACCGATAAATGTGGTGTTTCTACGGGGGCTTTTGTGGTAATTCTTTCCATGCATTTAAAGTCTACGCTGGTAGGTTGGAAGGAAGGCGTTTATGTGCAGAAATCAGGAATACGTATGGGTTCTAATGTTGCTCCAGTTCCTAGTGATTTATACCTTAGCAAGATTGACAAACTTTTGGAACGCGCCTTAGGTAATTCTATTATTAAGGTTTTTCGTTATGTGGACGATTACTTGATACTTTGCAGCTGAAACCGTGGTAACCGAAATGCGCAAAAAAATTTGAATTAAATGGAGGAGGGCTGAACTTTACTAAATCGTTGCTAGGGTTTAGCTAGGTGACGCTAGGTTGTATCTACGTTGATTCTCAGCGCAGAGAGGTTCGAGTTCATCCAGATACAGTCACAGACAGGACACGGGTGTCCAAACTGCAGAGACAGAACCTTGCGCTGAAACCAAAGCGTTCGCACATCTTGTATCTACGAAACCGTCGTCGTTGGCGTAGGCCTTCCATAGCTTCGGAGTGTTGTCGCAGCCGCCGTTGCCTTTCCGTTCCCTAGTATTCTCTCGTTGTACGTACTGGGCGCCGCCAGATCGCCGCCAACGCTTCGCAGCCATTTGTTGGGCTAGCCTTCATTTTAGCGGACCAGTGGTGAGTAGTGGGATTTACCCAGTTTTGTGGCACATGCCCGTTTGGGATGATGATAGTTTTTTTGTTCGCCGGACAAGGAACGATTTCCTAAACAGGTTCGCTGTTAAAAGAAAATTCGGGTGCAGAGGCCACCTCGAAGTTCCCTCTCCAGTCACCATGACGTCAGAGATTTTGATGACGTCATCTAGGACTTACGTAGTTCCTAATCGGTAAAAATCAAGTTCACTGTCTTCTGTGTCAGCGAAATACCTAAGATATCAAGTTTCAGGAAAGTTCGTTGAGCCAATGTGGCCAAAATACAAAAAAACACTGAATCCGTGACGTCCCCACGGAGATTTCGACGGGAAACTTCAAAGTGATACTTTTGATACTGATTTTCTCAACTACTTATAACCGATGGTGTGGATACCAACGACACTACGGTTTTCAGAATAGAATTGATCAGTCTAGACTAATTTATTGTTTCACTTTAGTGTCCCCAAGTGGATATGCTGTCACGGCACCATGAACAGACGACAAAACGTTTGCTAAGATGGGCCAACCAGATCTACTCGGTCGTACTCACCGGGATAAAAGCTGGTCGCAAAACCCAGACTCAGCCGGACTCTCTTGTACTCACGTTCACTACGAGTCCACTCGGCTGTGCTCATTCGGACGGAGATTCCTAGAATCCAACATTGTCACGCTTTTTAGGAACTGGCTCGCCAGGTTCGTAATCTGGGGCAAAGTCCCGCGTCGTAAGCGTAACCTAGTTCAAGACGCGACCGCTAACCGGCGCCTGCGAAAGAGAAGGTCATCTTCCCCATTTTCTTCGAGCGCCATGATGATGATATTAACGCAGGCAAAACCACATATAGCATAGCCAACTGTAGCATGGGCACGCTCGCGTGAAAGAGAAGTCTTCTTCGTCTTGTCCTTCGAGCGCCTTGACGATGAGACTAACGCAGGCAAAACCACATTTCCTCGATTTCCTCGACCACACGTTTGGCCACAGCTGCAAGGTCTGCGACCGCTTGTGGTTCGACAACCTGAGCAAGGCGTTGCTGTCGGGCTAGTTGGTAATCCATAATCCTACAATCCGACAACCTGACCCGACAACCTGACCACAATCGCTACTATAACAACGTGTGACGTCTTTATATGGCAGTAGAGGAATTGTACGGAGCATTCACGGTTTACCCAATTATCTCCGAGCCAGCTCCTCAGTCATCATTCACTTCGTGGATATGGCGGGATTTTTTCTGGATGGATGGATGGATGGATGATGGATGGATGGATGGATGAGATGGATGGATGGATGGATGGATGGACGGACGGATGGACGGACGGATGATGGATGGATGGATGGATGGATGGATGGATGGATGGATGGATGTGGATGGATGGATGATGGATGGATGGATGATGGATGGTGGACGGACGGATGGATGGATGGATGGATGGATGGATGGATGGATGATGGATGGATGGATGGATGGATGGATGATGGATGGATGGATGCTATGAGCGTCCCTTTTATAATGGGGCGGTGAAGAGTGTGCCACCTGGCTCGACAAAAAAATCTCTTTCCTGTTTTCTTTTCTTTTTTTATGTTGGCCTAATGACTCTACTTCCATAAAATCTATCTTACTACAGGAAAAAAACGTAAATTCTCAGCCCAGTTCTCTGCCCTTTACTGTCCGTATTTTTTCCCAATATTTATTTTTGTCCTTTCTCTCCAAATTTTCTGCCACCATTACTCTAACCGTCTCTTCCTTATTTCAATCGCGGGTTGTTCAGCTTTCCATTGTTGTCCCTAAAACCCAAGACTTCATGTAGGCTCGTGCCCAAACGTACACCTGGGTGGATATCTCCACATTCAATCAGAATATGCTCCGCCGTTTCCTTCCCCGCAGCATGTGCATTGCTCTTCTTTACTGGATCTCGCTTTATAACTACGTGTTCTAAGGCAACCCGATCTCTCTTCAAACAGTGTAGCGCTTCCCCTTGAATTATCGTAAAATGCCTCCCTCCTTATTTCATTTTCGCCCTTTCGATAGTTACTCACAGCCGGTTTTTTCTCCATAGCTGCCGTCCAGTAAATCCTCTCCGCCTCTCTGACTTTTCGCTTAACGCTGTTTTTGACATATTGCTTACACTACCAGCCGTATATTTACAAGTGAGCCTCTTATTTCTTTTTCTTCACTGTGTGTCCACACTCTTCCTATACAAATACCTGAAAACCTTCTCTGCCCATCTACTCTCCTTCATATTTCCAGCCTCTCTTCGAATCTCATTTTGCTCTGAGCTCCCCTCGCCTCAAAACCTGCCCGTCCCATATCGCCCTTTACAGCCTCATTTGTCGTCTTCCCGAGAGCACCCAAGGCGAGGCGTCCCACAGTCCTTTAATTTACATTCATTCCCGATTGCACCTCTGCCCTCATGCACACCACTGAGTTCCCAAAAGTATGCACCGGAACCATCACACGTTTCCGCGGACCTCGAAGCCCCTCGTACCTATTAAATGCAAAGCATTTCTTAGCGAACTTGTGCGACTTTGAGCGTATCTATCTATTTATCTATCTGTCTGTCTATCTATCTGTCTATCTATCTATCTATCTAGCCGCCTACGACTTTGAGCTCTCCTGGCCGTTTCATTAATGGGATGTATACCAAAATTGGTATGACACAACATGACCGTATTACGAACATAAATGCCAGGTCATAACATGACAATCATGATATGCATGTCATGAACAGCATGATTTACATGCCATGGTCTTGGGGCTCTTGCGGCCGTTTCGTTAATTTTATATATACCAAAATTGGTATGGCGTCACAATAGTGTATGACGAACACAATCGGCAGGTCCTAATATGCAAATCATGACAAGCATGCCACGTACAGCATGATTTAGATTATATGGTCTCGGGGCGCCCGTGGCCGTTTAAATGAATGGATACATACCAAAACTGGTATGATGAACATTTCTGTATGACGAACATAACTGACACATGGTAACATGAAAATCACGATATGCAAATTATGTACGACATGATTTACATGCCACGCTCATGGTGCCCTCGCGGCCATTTCGCTCGCTTGATATACACCATTATTGGTATTACGCGATGAGACGGTATGATGAACTGATAAGTGCGGCAAGTTGGGCAGGTTGGTAAAGTTGCATTACTTCGACTGGTAGCGCAAGAACACGGAACGGAATGATGAACGTAAATCAGAAGTGATAATGTCAAAATCATGACATGCAAGTCATGCACGACATTATTGACATGCCGCGCTCATTGTCCGATTGTTGCCGTTTCGCTAGCGTGATATGCATCAAAACTGGTATTGCGCGACGCGACTGTATGATGAACGTAAATCAGAAGTGATAACGTGAAAATCATGACACGCAAGTTATGTACGACATGATTTACATACCATGCTCATTGCCCGATCGTTGCCGTTTCGCTAGCGTGATATGCATCAAAATTGTTATTGCGCGACGCGACTTTATGATGAAAGTAAATGAGAGGTGGAAACTTGAAAATCATGACAGGCAAGTCATGTATGACGTAATTTACATGCCACGCTCATGGTGCCCTCACGGCCATTTCGCTCGCTTGATATACACTTAAATTTGTATTGCGCGACGAGACTGTATGGCGAACATAAATGAGGTGGTAACATGAATTAGAGCACTGCACAGGCCTGATTTTTCGGCCCGGGCCCGGCCCGGGCCCGCTTTATGAGCCCGAGCCCAGCCCGAGCCCGCTTTTCAAAGCCCCGGCCCGGCCCGAGCCCGTTTTTCCAAGCCCGGGCCTAGCCCGGGCGCGGGCGTACATGACCGAACCCAACCCGAGCCCGGCCCGGGCCCGTGGTTCCAACCCGGGCCCGTCCCGGACCCGGGCGTTCATTACTAAACATATCCAGCGCGCACGTGTTCATGACCAAGCCCGGACCGGGTCGGCTAGAGGATATTAGTTGTTGATGATGATTATTAATGATACCTTGCGCGTTGTAGCGGGCGATCGCGCGGAAAATCCGGTGTGGACATGCATCGAAATGTTGCTTTGCCCGCGGTGGTAGCTCAGCGGTTAAGCTGTTTCGCTGTTAAGTCCCAGGATGCGGGTCCGATTCCCGCGGCCACGGAGGCCGCATTTTGCTGGGGGCGAAATGCAAGAACACCCGTGTACTTATCGTTAGGTGAACGTTAAAGAACTCCAGGTGGTCGAAATTAATCCGGTCCCCATTACGGCGTGCCTCGTAATATTATCATGGTTTTGGCGGGAATAATACCAAGGAATATAAATGAAATGTTGCCTCTATGGCACATGGCAAGTCATTACAATAACAGTTTAGTGAAAATAAAACATCGAAACAAAATTTATTTAAAAGAATGTACAACTAACATGAAAAGCGGAGAGAAGCATACCCGGACATTTTCTTTAATGCTATTTTCTACACGCTTGGAAACAAATTACACAATTGTTTAAACGAGGCTCGATTAATAATTTCTTGCCGCAAGATAAAAACGTTGACGTTATATATGAAGAACAGCCCCAAAACAGATGAAATGTAAATCGTTCATACTCTAACTTGGTCACGGAAACGTAATCGCTATGTACATATAATTAAATAATCAAGCTGCTACACACCATACTTGAGGCTATTCCAGATAAAAGGTTTCACCCTTCTAAGCTCTACTAAGCGCCAGATCTTTGCACGTGTCACTTCAGCTTGGAACAGAATGCCTAAGACCATGCAGTGCACACGTTTGCTTGTGCTCGAAGGCCCGACTTAGGCCTTATGAGTGGGCCCGAGTCCGGGCCGGCTCGCAGCCTCAAGCCCGGGCCCGGCCCAGGCCCGCAGCTTCAAGCCCGGGCCCGGCCCGGGCCCGAACTTTCAAGCCCGAGCCCAGCCCGCGGGCTGGGCCGGCCCGTGCAGTGCTCTAATATGAATATCATGACATGCATGTCATGTACGCCATAATTTACATAACACTGTCATGGTGCGCTTCCGGCCGCTTTCTTAACGGGATATATGCCAAAATTTGTATGGCGTGACACTAGTGTCATGAACATAAATGACAGGTCATGCATTGTATATTCCAGAACATACGTTTCATTAGCATGGCATATACTGGATTGTACATGCATGCATGCATGTCAAACATGCTATATAGTGAACTAGATGCCATGACATGGTTGACTTCACTCGTCTCCAAGACGAACAAGGCGATGTAGCAGCTCTCTGCCGGCTGGTTCGCATTACATCAATTACCACAGTGGTGGGATCTGCTGTATTTTTGTATCCCCACAACGCTCTGTGCTATATTATTGCAGCATTTCTCTTTCCTTTTGCTGCCGAGGCTTTTTCCTGTGCCTCCATGTACCTATCATTCTCATTTACCCATACTCCAAGGTACTTGTATTCGCTTGGCCTCGGTATTTCTTGGCCTTGTATTGACACCGTCTGATCATAGGCATCATTGAATACCATCAATCCACACTTTGTTACACTAAATCTTATTCCAAGAGCTTCACCTTCCCTTCCGCATATATCCGCCAGCCGCTGTATATCATCTCGACTGTCGGCAAATAAGACGATATCGTCAGCATAAAATAAACCTGGAAGCTTCTGCTCAATCATCACGCCGCCCTGTTTGTGTGACAAATTAAAGCAATGTTGCTACCTTCTAGTGCTTTTTTCATACTCACCATGTAAAGCATGAATAACAGCGGGGACAAAGGACATCCCTGTCTCAGCCCCTTGCTAATCTCAACGTTCTCTTTGCTACTCATTCCTTCCTATTCCATGCAAACTGTATTTTCTCGGAATATCTCCCTCAAGAGCTGTATGCAGTCGTCCCCTATGCCCGCTTCTTTCAATATCCCACAAATTTCTGATTAACATTGTCTTATGCCCCAGTGATGTCTGAAGAGCGATTAAATGGCCTATTTTCTATTTAGATATTTCTGTACAGTGAGTGAGAACAAACAGGTTATCGTCTAACCGCCTGTCGACTCCAAATCCGTTCTGAAGTTCTCCGAAAATATCGTTATGTTCTGCCCATGTTTTTATTTTCATTTTTACTGCTTGCATCGCCAACCTGTGTTGTACCAATGTAATGGTTTGGTCTATGCGAGCGAATGTTCCTTTTCTCCCTTGCCTTTATAGATTAAATTCATTCTGCTTTTCCGCCAACTGTCCGGTATTTGTCTGTCCTTTAAGCATTTTTCTACGGCTATCAACAATGCTTCTTTAGTGTTATGTCCTAGTTCGTTTATGAGGCTAACGGGAACCCCATCTAAACCCGCGGCAGTGCGCTTTGGAGTATTGACTTCGGCCTTTTTCCAGTTGAAGTTCTCAAGTACCAGCTCTTTCTCTGTTGCTCTCTCCGCCACACTTTTACTCACCGGGGTAATCCCCTGGACGCTCTTTTTAAACGAATCGGCTGTTACCTTTCGGATGTAACCTAGCGCTTCGTACCCTTCCAATTGATTTCCTCCTTCATCTACACTAATTGTTGCATTGTGACAGACTTCCTACCTAGCGCCTTTATGTGGCTCCAAAATATCCTAGGCGCGGCCTCCTTTTTTTCGTGAATCTCAGTCACCAAACGTTCACTTTAGCCTTTAATTTTTGCCTCGACCAATTTCTGTACAACGATTTTTTTGTCTAAATATATTTCCCATATTTTCTTGACTTCGTGCTGCGGCCGCTTCTCCTTTTTGCCTTTCTATGCTCCCGTGATGCTTCGCGTCGCTTCTCGATCGCTTCCCGGATTTCCCTGGTCCACCAACTTTTTGGCTTCTTCTTTCCTTTCCAGCTAATAGTTTTCTTCTCTCTCCCTATCTCTTTCGTCATTACATCTAATAGCTCACTGTACTCCCAGTCCTTGTCTGGTGTTTTGCCTACTTCTTCCTCGACTCTTGCGGCCATATTTATTATTTGTTTGTCATTCAATACGAGCTGCCAGACTTTGATTCTTTGCTCTGATTTCCAGTTTTATATCCCATTTGTAATGTTATTCGTTTATGATCACTACCCAAGCTTTTAATCCCTTCCTCGTCTATTCTCATTTCTCTCAGTTTGTGATAAATTCCTTCCTACATGAGACAGTAATCAATACTTGATTGTTTGTTTCCGACTTCCCACGTGATCTGGCCGTCACATTTAGGCCCCGTGTTAACCATCTCCAGACTATTTTGCTCGCAGAGATCTAGTAATAACTTCCCATTCTTGTCTGAATATTCGTCAAGATCATGTATGTGGGCATTCATGTCCCCTAGAAGGATGATTTTGGCCCCATTACCGAATTCCTTAAAATCCGCACTCATGCAATCCACTATCTTCTGATTCTTTTCGGTAGTTATTCCCCGCCCACAAGTAGGCTACCCCTACCACGTTTCCTTTCCACCTACTGTGCCCAAAACCCAGAGGTGCCCTGAACACGTCTGTTTCACTCTAACCCATTTGGCGCCGCGGTGAATTAGCGTTCCTACACCCCCACCTTTACTTTCTGATATAATCCTGTTACACCCTTCCCAAACATAATTTTCAATATGTTGTGGCTCCTCCAAGTGTCTAAGGTGTGTTTCTGTAACCGCATAAACGCCTGTCTGTTCTTTGTTTACCTGCTCCTCAATCTCTAACCATTTTGCGTTTTTTCTGCCATCATGCATGTTTATGTAACTAATTGCAGCACGCGCCTCTCCCTTTTTCTTTTACATTTTTTCTGGTTTTTCGCAATACTACCTGTCAAAGCGTCCTCCTGGTTGTTTTCCCTCTTACTAGCTACGCTGGACTCCGAAGGGCCTGTGTGCCCCGCAAAAAACTACTGCGCGTCCTGCCAGTCACCAGCCCACCTCATTACCAAGCCTCTTATCGAAGTGAATTCTGTCTCTTTGGAAACCACCCCACCTGTGCACCTCCCTGTTTATATCCACTACCTCGAAACCCTTCTCTCGACTAATTCGCCATATCTCTCAGTTTGCGCCGACAACCGCTCTTTATAAGTTGCCGTTGCGCACTGGTACTTCCGGTACTGTGCGTACTACAATTTTCACCTGGGGGGACACAGCGCGCATGTCCTCGACCCCTTTCACCATGGTCGTCGCTAGTCCTGACGATTCTTTGTTCAAGACGTCATTGAGCCCTCCCGCAATTACCGGGAGGTTACGTCTGTTAGCTTTGGCTGCGAGTTTTTCACTCGCTTGCCTCACGACTGACCCCAGCGTATGTCCTGGGAACGTCCCTATCGACACTCTCTTATCGCCTTTCACCCTCTCCTTGATTGCCGCTGCGCAATCGGACTAAATTTGAGTCACCGGCGATAATGACCTGTTCAGACATTCCTGGATGGATGGATGCTAGCGTCCCCTTTATAACGGGGCGGTGACATGTCTGCCACCAGGCTCGAAGGCGAAAAAAAAAAGAAAGAAAAAAAAACTTCCTTGTTTCATGTTGTCCTAATGCCTTATCTACATTGATTAAATCTATGTTATTATACCAAAAATATAAATTCACGGTCCATCTCTCTGCCTCTTAAGGCAGAATGACCTTTTTTTTTCCCCAATTATTTATTTTTGTACTTTATCTCTACTTTTCTGCCACCAATACTCTAACCGTCTCTTACTTATTTCTATCGCGGGCGTGTTCAGCTTTCCATTGTTGTCCCTAAAACCCAAGGCTTCATGTAGACTCGTGCCCACACGTATCCCTGGGTGAATATCGCCACATTCAATCAGTACATGTTCCATCGTTTCCTAGTTCCCACGCAGCATGTACATTGTTCTTCTTCGTTACTGCATCTCGCTTTATAACTACGCGTTTCTAAGGCAGCCCGACCTTGCTTCAAACAGTAAAGCGCTTCCCCTTGAATTATCATAAAACCTTTCCCTCTTTATTTCGGTTTTTCCCTTTCGGTAGTTACTCAGAGCCGGCTTCTGCCATCCAATAAGTCCTCTCCGCCTCTCTGACCTTTCCGCTTAATGCTCCTTGTTGCCATATCGCCCGCACTGCCAGCCGTATATTTACTGGTGAGCCTCCTAGTTCTTTTCTCCACTGCGTGTCAACGCTTTTTCTATACAAATACCTGAAAACCTTCTCTGCCCATCTACTCTTCTTCATTTTCCTCAGCCTCTCTTCGAATCTCATTTGCTCTGCGCGTCCCTCACTTCAAAGCCTGTCCATCCCATATCACCCTTTACCGCCTCATTTTGTCGTCTTCCCGTGAGCGCCCAACGCGAGGCGGCCCACCGTCCTTTGATTTACATGCATTCCTGATTGTACATCTGACTTCATGCACACCACTGAGTTCCCAAATGTAAGCCCCGGAACCATCACACCCTTCCACAGCCCTCGAAGCACCTCGTACCTATTGTATCCCCCATAAAGCTCTGTGCTTCATAATTGCAGCATTCTCTTTCCCTTTGCTACCGATGCTTTCTCTTGTACCTCCATATATCTATCCCCTCTTTACCCATACTCCGAGGTACGTGTACTCGCTTACCCTCAGTATTTTTTGGCCCTGTATTAAGACCGTATGGTCTCCGTGATCATTGAATACCATCAATCCACATTTTGTTACACTGAATCCTAGTCCTAGAGCTTCCTATGCCCTTCCGCATATATCCACCAGCTGCTGTATATCCTCTCGAGTGTCAGCAATAAGACAATATCGTCAGCATAAAATAATCCTGGAAGCTTGTGCTAAATCATCACGCCCGCCCTGTTTGTGTGACAAATTAATCCAATGTTGCTACCTTCTGGCGCTTTTTCCATCCTCGCATGTACAGCATGAATAACAGCGGGACAAGGGCATCCCTGTCTCAGCCCCTTGCTAATTTCAACGCTGTCCTTGCGACTTATTCCTTCCCATTCGATACAAACTGTATTTTCTCGGTATATTTCCCTCAAAAGCTGTACACAGTCGTCACCTATGCCCACTTCCTTCAATATATCCCACAAAATTTCCTGATTAACGTTGTCATACGCCCCGGTGATATCTAGATAAGCTACGTATAAGGGCCTGTTTTCTATTTTAGATATTTCTATACACTGGGTAAGAACAAACAGATTATCGTCTAACCGCCTGTCGATTCGAAATCCATTCTGAAGTTCTCCCAAAATATCATTTTGTTCTACCCACGCTTCTATTTTTATTTTACTGCCTGCATCGCCAACCTGTATAGCACCGATGTAATTGTAGCGGTCTATACGAGCGAATGTTATCCTTTTCTCCCTTGCCTTATAGATTAAGTTCATTTGACTTTTTCGCCAACTGTCTGGTATTTCCCTCTCCTGTAAGCACTTTTCTACGGCTTTCAGCAGTGCTTCTTTGGTGTTATGTCCGAGTTCGTTAATGAGGCTGACGGGAACCCCATCTAAGCCCGGAGTAGTGCGCTTAGGAATTTTTCCTTCAGCCTTCTTCCAATTGAAATTCTCTAGTACTACATCTTCGTCGGTTGCACTCCTTTGCGTACTTTTACTCAACGGGGGAATCCCCTGGGGGACCTTTTTAAACGAATCGGCTCTTATCTTTCGGATGTAACCTAGCGCTTCATATCCTTCAATTTATTTCCTCCTTCATCTACCATATGTTGTTGCATTGTGACAGACTTCCTACCCAGCGCTTTTAGGTGGCTCCAAAATATCCTAGGCGCGGCCTTCTTCTTTTCGCGAATCTCTGTCATCTAGCGTTCACTTTCACCTTTAATTTTTGCCTCGACTAATTTCTGCACAATGGATATTTGCTCTAAATATATTTCCCATATTTGGTTGACTTCGTCTTGTGGCCGCTTCTCCTTTTTTGCCTGTCTGTGCTCCCGTGATGCCTCATGTCGCTTCTCGATCGCCTCCCGGATTTCTTTGTTCCACCAACTTTTGGACACATAACAACCAGCGCCCCTTGCGGCCGCCGCGGGAAGCTAACGTGTTTTCAATGGAATGAGCGAGTTTTTCGCGAATAATTCTGCGCAGAGGGCGAATGGTAAAAACGCAGACCACAAAGCGCTTCTCGGAACCAAAACGGACCGGACGACTGCAGAGGTCAGGTTGTGGTAAGCTTCAACTTTGTTTCCAGAGCAGGTAAAGATCGTACAATGGGAGCCTATGGAAACGACGTAAATTTTGGCCTGTTTTTCGAGACAAAAAGCTCACTACGATAAGACTAAGACAGCTATCTTAATGGTCAGTAAAATCGAATGCAGTCGTGACGCTCAGCTTCCGATTGAAGGCATTCTCAACTTGTCGCAATTGGCATAACATTGTTTGCTAAGGCGTTTTTTTTGCGCTCATACAAGCCAGAATTATAGAAAGCCTCACAGATTTACGTCAAGGGAAGCATTAAGTATAGCTTCAGGGTAACATTCACACTCGCACATATGCTCGCATGTATTGCCAGGCGAACTCTTGCACACTCAAATCTCACACTGCCAATGACGTACTCATTTCAGCGTATAGCCCCCTTCCCCAGCTCACGCTGAGTGGCTTTATTTAATCCTAAAGCTTAGGCCCGTTTCTACAGAACTTCACTGGGCGTGCTTGTCTTCAATGCCTCACACCAATACTGTTGCTCACCCAATGGTATGCACACCTTGCACACTGCACTCAGGTCCTGGCTAAATGCTGGCTATATCCAGGAAACTAGACGAAAATGTCCGGTTTTCTGGCTACATCTAACACTTCAAGAGGCATGGACGAAGAAAATATAGCGCCGAATCTGAGCTAGCGTTTCTTTTTTTTCAAGTCCGCCAAACTGCGGTGTGAGACCCCGTAGGGGTAGCGGAAGGATCTTTAGCATGAATGCCTGACACAGGTGGGCGTTCGAGCAAGTAGGCTAGAGAGGTGGGTGAGTTGGTAAGAGGTGGGCGAGTATGCCTGCGCAGCATGGTGTTGGTTTTCGTGCGTTCGTTTTTGTTTCAATAAACTTCAGTTGTTAGACAGCACTCGTACTGTGTCCTTCTCGTCTTGTGTATTCGTCGTGTTCGCGCAGATTTTTCCAAGTGAGCAAGTAGGCTTTATTTACACATATGAACAAAGAGCTTGTATTCTTTAAATCAGTGTTTAAAGACGCAAGGTGTTATATGCTCCAAACACAGCCAGTGCTGTAACCAGGAGGAAGGAGCGTAAGGACACGCGAGGAATAAGTGGTTGCTGCTCCACATCGTGAAGGCGGGCTAAACAGCAACGCTGGTGCTTTCCTCCGACATGCTATTGCTTTCTGTATATCGCCATTGTGTGCCGATTACCAGTTATTTCTCAAGTATTACTATTGACGTCTCACGTTTCCGGTTCATTTTCCCTCGTTTCATGATTCTTCTAGTCTCGCAATGCATATCATCGCTATTCCATCATACCAAACCCGGCATGAGATTTAGAGGAAGACGACCGCTGTGCAAATCTCTGTTACACTCCTTCGAACTTCGACACCATCGCGAGCTCCTATTGGCGAACTCTCCTCTCCGTGTCTCAACTCCATGACCGCGCACAAATGCGCTCTTCGCGCGCTTTCCTTTTTGTGCTAGGTGTTCAAATTGTAACTTTCTCATCTACACCGCCTCCTATCTGGTCGACATTAGAAACCGAGGCTACTATGTTCACATAAAAAACTGATCTGTTTTGATGAGTCATTTCTGTTTAGATTTCACTCAAATGAAGGTCACGCGGATATCGTTTGCCAATCATTATTGAACATTTTTATGTTCTCTTGTTAATTCTGGATTCCATTGTCTAGATCTTTCTAGCCTTCGCGGTTTTTTTGTTGGCTTAAGTGTATCAACTTCTGTTGTATGGGTAACAATAATTTCAATTGCTAAGGGTTTTTTAACACGAAAGTGTTTTATGCCGGGGTCCACCAAGACTTTCATGACATATTTCCGTCACAGAAATACGTCAGCAAAATGCACACGATCAGATGGCAAAGAAAAAAAAACATAAAGAAAAAACTTCCGTAGGCGGGAGTCGACCACTCGGAGCACAATGAAAGGTGACGGTCGCTCTAACCACTGCGCCATGGTCACACATGCAGAAGGCTTATCGAGCGCGCCTTTTATCTCTCACACTTCCCTCTTACAGTGCTCTTGATTCGCGAGGTGGTGTCGCCGTCTGGGAGCGGTAGAGTGTAGTAATGCGTGGCTTAGGAGTGTTCTTATCTAGGTAAGTTGGTGCGACATTTTCGACGTTAACCAGCACGAAGGACAAAGACGAAAGACACAAGTACACCAGGACCAGTGCTGATCCTGCACTGGTCCTGTTGTGAAATCCAGGGTTTGAGGGAATCTCGTCTGGTCGGGAGGCGGCATTGCAGAAAAGGAACAAACGGCGACCACAATAAAAACACTTTAAAACAAACAAGATGTTCCGGCTCCCGCACGGGAGCCTTGTTCACAATGATTATGAACAGGGCTCTCGTGCGGGAGCCGAAACGTCTTGTTTGTTTTAGTGTTTTTATTGTGGTCGGCCTTTATTTCTTTTCTACAATGGTCCTGTTGTACTTGTGTTTTTCATATTTGTCCTTCGTGCTGGTTAACTTCACTAATTCATGACCTCCGCGATTAGTTCCAGCAGCGCGCCGTTGCGCCGTCGCTACGGCCGTCAAGTTAGGTGCGTTTTCAAAAGTGGAATTTTGTCAACGCCTACACTGCGAGGCGGCGGCTTTAGCCGAAGCCTCGCTAATCGCATCCATCCATAATAAAATAGCTCTGCAACGCTCGCCTGGCTATCACACAACGTTCCCCGCTCGAACTGTGAGAAAGCACGGCCAGACTAGAGGCACGGCCGCTACATAAAAAGATGGTTGATCCCTCCGTCATAGGCATCGGAATAACACGAAAGTAAAGCGTGCCCTTACAGAAGTAACTGAATGTTTACTGTACATTGCTATAAGAGAGCTTGTACAATGTATATTGATGTCTGGCAGCTATAGAACAGTTTAAACGTGGATGCACCCACTTTGATGATTGGTGGTACATCTCCATCCCGACGACTAACGTCCATGTTAAATGATTAAACAAACCCTTCTGGTAGTTGTAGTAGTTAACGGTGAAAGCGTAATCAGAGTACGAGGTGTGATAGCCAGAAGAGCGTCGCATATTGGACGCAGATCTTGGTCGCCATCCCGCGGCACTTTAACGCTCCCAGAGGGCAACAGCACCCCGCCGACCGGAGAGTGGTAGTTATAAAAGGCGCGTTTGTAAGCCTCTGGAGTCTGTGACCATGGCGCAGTATCTTTCGTCGGCACTATAGTGAACTAGAACCAACATGTCTAGCTCACTATAGTCGGCACTCACGCGCGTCGGACGCAGGAATCATGTGCTCCGATGGAGCGGGCGTTTGCGGCACAGACTAGCCGCGGAAACAGCATGAACGAAGATGAAGACGCAGGGTACCAGATTATTTGCCTCCACTGCCAAAGGGACCCGTCACGCAAGACACCGTGTTTTTACATGGTGATGTGCGTGGAACGCCATATCGAGTGGAACTTTGCCGAGACGCGCTTGGCCCTACAGGACTGCTGCCAGAAGGCTGTAGGATTGGGCGTGTTGATACAACATGATTATGAGTGCAAATCAGCGCAGCCGACAGGATGGGACAGAAGAGAGGACACAAAGCGCTGAGTCAGCGCTCTGTGTCCTCTCTTCTGTCCCCTCCTGTCGGCTGAGCTGATTTGCGCTCATAATCTGCTGCCAGATATGTTAGCCTGGGGGCCTACCAGATAAAGCATATGTCTGGGCTGTCACCAGGAGCAACGCAGACGCTACGAAAGGCTTGCTGGACGTGAAGGAGCTGAAGGTTAAGCGGCGATGCTGCATCATCGTGGACCCCCAAGACCAGCAGGTGCGGCTGCGTCTTCATTAGTTGCTCTATGGCGTCGCCGAGAAAGACGTACGAACGGCGTTGGCAGCCTTTGGGAAGGTCATTCAAGTAACCCGGGAGCGTTGGCGTGTCCAAGAAGTCAGCGACAAGGGGTCGACCACTCGGTCCGCGCTGCTCAAGCTCAAGAGCGGCGTGAAGGTTCAAGATCTCCGCATCAAATTAGGGTAGCTTGTGAACTAGCTCTCGTAGTTGCACCTGGTCGGCCAATGCAGTGTTTGCGCTGCCAAGGTACCGCAATGTCAGAAGGGAGTGCAACGTACCCCGCTGCTCGCGCTGTCGTCGGTTCGGCCACGGTGAAGATGAGTGCATGCGTACGTACGCATCTGCAATTGGGTTCGCCGAAGGTGGAGACACAGCACAACTGGTGATGGACGCGACAGAGGCTGAAGATGCTGCGAAAAGGGGCTGCTGACCTAGCGACCTCAGATACTTCAGGATGTACCGCCGCATTGATCGGTGGAGATGGGCCAATGGCGCAAGCCGAGAACGAGCCTGGAGCGACTGTACAGTGGCGTCCACTCGGCACAGCGTGGCAGCGCTCTGCGGAGCGCCAGTGCATACGGCGGGGCCCCGCATCGAAACGAAGCTGCGCCAGTGCGTAGGCGCACACGAGTGCGCCGCTTTTGCTGTACTACAACTAGAGTGTACTAGAAAATATTCTAGTACACTCTACTACAACCAAGCAATACCGGTGCCTGGCAACTACGGAGCGGCGCGCTCGAGTGATAGCAGACGACGCAAAGTATCTCTCGTGCGTCCGCGAGCGCATGCGCCGCTACGCTTCGATGCGCGGCCGCGTCGGCCACACTGGCGCTCTCTGGAGCGCAGCCACGCTGAGCCGCGTTCACCCTAACAGTGGACGGCACTGTACATGAGCTAGCCTGCCAAACAGAGGACGGCTGCGCAAGTACCCCAACGGAGGCACCCGAGCCGATGGAATCGACCGAACACCTTACAGTGAAGAACGAGAACACCAATGTTGGAGCCCTGGTAAAAGACCCCACGAATCGTCTGCAGGAGGGATCGAGGCGTCGAGTGGAAAGCATGTGGATGGGCCTCCTACGAACGCGTCTTCTTTCAGACGCAGCAGCATAAGACTGCGTCAACCCGACTGTGGAGAAACATAAGACGCCACCACCCTCCAATGGCACCGGTCCACCTGGAGGCTCCGGAGACGTCTAGCTATGTGCTAAACGGTGAAGGTAAGCATCATGCTCCGGGCTAACTTCTTCACTAGGTAGACATGGCTTTTATACCGACTCTTAGATTGGCAACACTAAATGTTAGACGTCTGGCTGCCAAGCGGAAATAGAGCCAATTGGTGGATCACGATCAAGCTGCTGGTGGATGAAACAAGGTGCTGGTGGATCCCGATCTGGATGTACTAGCTGTACGAGACACAAAAGTAGACGGTGAAGGGGGGACCCGAGGCATGATGCTAAGGCTTACGGCGCGTTACTACGCCATTGTAAGCCATGCAGTAGGAACGTCTGCAGGCTGTGTCTTGTTTATCAAGAAGTTACCGGGTCTTGCAGGGCAAAACATCTTCTCATGTCCGTCTGGTAGATTAATTTCTTGTGATCTTGTTTTAAGTTAACATCAGTGGCCCATTGTGTTTATGCTGCATCAAGTTCTTGTGAGGAACGCACGCTATTTTTTCGAAGTTACAAGATCTCTTAAGTTTGGATAGGCAGCTTGTATTAATTGGTGATTTTAACTGCGTCCTTAATGCGCGAGACCGATCAAACGGACGCGTTATGAGCGACAACAGTAGCAGGGTGCTAGCCGATATAATTACAGAATATGATTTAGAAGAGGTGAGTGGCTGTATGGAGGGGACGCGAGAAGTGCGTTTCACACATTTTCAGGGTAATAGCCACGCTCGCCTAGACCGCATTTACGTGTCTATTGAAATAATCACGCACTGTAAGACCTATGCTGTCTATCCCATTTCCTTCAGCAATCATTGTTTAGTTAAGTGTGATATGGGAGAAAAAAAGTGGAAGTTTTTCGTGGGATGCGTGGAAGATGAATTCCAATTTAAGAACCGACGAATGTTTTTTGAATCAGGTACTGAACTGCATCAAAGACATCAAAACCAATGGTGAAGTTAAACTTGCAGGACAATGGGAAGAGTTCAAGCAGCGTATAAAAATAAAAGCCATCGATCGTTCTTGTGCAATGAGTTATCAAAAGAGAAAGAAAGGAAAGAACTGAGAACTACCTTCGAAAGGTTAATAGACTTGGAGTGTCAAGAGCCGGGAGCGTTTAAAAGTGACATACGCAATATTAAGCAGAAACTTGAATTGCATGACGAGGAACGCTATCGCGGTGCACTCGTTCACGCTAGGGCTGAGGCTTAGCTGTTGGAGAGACGCCCACCAAAGAGCGTTAGGATTGGAAAAAGCGAACGCTCGAAGGAATCCCATTGAAAAAATCCGGCAGATACCACGCACTGTGGGAATCGATGTAATGCGAAGCAGCCAGCAAAGAGCTGCATACATCGACTTGTTTGTCTTTCAGGCAAATGAAGTCATTCATGCCATGGCATCTAGTTCACCATATATCGTATGTTTGCCATGCACGCATGCATGCACAACCTGGTATATACCATGCTAGGGAAACGTATATTCTGGTATATACAATGTCTTATATGTTCATCACGCACTCGTGTCATGCCATACCAATTTTGGCATATATCCAGGTAACAAAACGGCGCAGAGCCACTCACGCCAAAGCAAGTCCGCTTTAACCGAGGACGCTTGTGTGCCGTGTAACATCGGCGAACCGTGGTTGGCGCTAACCGCGGTTCAATGCGGTTAACCGTGGTTGGTCGTAACTGCGGTTAACTTGCCTGTGTAACAAGGGTATGAAAAATTAGGCACGTCACAGCGTACAGACCAATCGCATTGACAAATATAGACTACAAGATTGTAATGAAAATTTTGGCGGCTAGACTTCCGTCAGTAATAAAAGATATTGTCGGTCCACACCAAACGTGCGGAATCAAATGTCGTTCCATAGTAACAAATATTCATAGATTGCGGTTATTCTGGAGTGTGTTGACATGATTCAAGCTCGTGTAGCCGTACTCCAGCTGCATCTGGAGAAGGCGTTTGATTGTGGCGCCCATGTTATTTTGTTTGCAGTATTGGAACACATTAATGTTGGTAAAATTATTGCTGACGGTGTCGCCCTGGCATATAGGATCGGTAGTACATGACTAATAATCAACAAGACACTGGGCCATTAAAATTGAGCGTTCCGTTTGTCAAGGCTGCCCTGTCAGTCCACTGTTGTTTAGCATCTACATCGAAACATTGTCTGTCAATACTCCAGAACAATGTTGTTAGTGGGTTTCAGTTACAATGGTCAGAGGTAAAACTACTCGCGTATGCTGATGATGTTGCGATATGTAGTACTTCTATGAAGGCATTGAAGAATCACTAAAAGTTCCTAAAACCTTCGCTGAAATTACAGGAAAGTCACATAAACTGGGGAAAGTGCCTAGGGTTTTGGCATGGCACGTGGCCTTCAACGCCTGATTTTTTTGCTAACATTAAGTGGACCAAAACGCCAGTAAAGTATCTTGCAGTTCCGCTGAAGTTATACAAAAGTACTGATAAGTGTTTGGCAGCAGCAAACAAAAGAAATGAGTGAGAAAGCGAGTGAGTGGAGGACAAATTATCTGTATGTTTGCTAGGGCTACCGTATGCAACTGGTTTTTTTTTTGTCTAAGCTATGGTACGTGATGCAAGTGATGTACTTTTCAAGGGTCAACGTGCAGAAAATGCGTAGGGTTCATTCTAAAATAACAGGGCGTGCAAACACGGACACAAGAAAGAAGTCAGGACACCACAAACGCCTGACTTCTTTCTTGTGTCCGTGTTTGCACGCCCTGTCTTTTTAGAATGAATACTTACCAACTAGCTCAGCTCTCTGTTATTCTAATGCATAGGGTGTTTGCGACATTTGTGTGGGGGTCCAACTGGGAAAGGTGCAGTCGTACAAACTTGTTCAGACGGGTAAAGAGTGGCGGCCTTGGACTGGCACATCTGTTCATAAAACAGTTGGTAAATACGTTTTTCTTTTTCCGTGAGGCAAGCCACCCCTTCCTGTTAACAGTGCGCCAAATAAGACTTGGTCGACTGTTGCTAGAGTTTGTTGTCAGCACTCAAGAGATGAAAGTTGCAGTACAAGGCTATGTGAAGGAAGTTGTGGCAAGTGTGCGTTTTTCGAGCGTCCGCTTTTCAACCTAGTACCTTTTTTCTGTTGGAAAGAAAAATCTTTATAAGGATGTACGTTACCTTGTGCTGCCCATCCCAATGTACACAGCGCTATATGCTGCTGGCAAGGGTCAGAATGTACTTAAGCGAGTTAAAAAGATGGAAGTAGCTCAAAATGCAAAATCTTTCTTCTTGAAATTGCACAGAGGAACACTACCAGTAAAAAACTTTTTAGAGGAGCGAAGTTTCTATATGCCACGGGGGAAATTGCACAGAGGAACACTACCAGTAAAAAACTTTTTAGAGGAGCGAGGTTTCTATGTGCCACGGGGCTCCGACTGCTTAATTTGTAACCAACCTGAAACAATTGACCACGTCTTTCTGCACTGTTTAGAGGGGGTGTACTTTTGGGACGTGTTGCAGAGGACAATACAAAAAGAATTTTCGTTAGACCCTCATGGAATTCGGTATTCAGCAATAGACAATGAGGACGGACTACCTTTTGACCTAATCATGATGATTCGCTTGCACAGTATATGGTGCTCACGAATGGCTGGATTTTACTGTGACCCGGACAGAAGACCGGCAAGACAGTATTTTCAAGAAAGTATGCCCCAATTTCTCGAGGTAGAAAAAACAAAAGAATGCGTTCCTTCATGGTTGGCTAGGGCACAACCCCTGCTTAATATGAAAGAATTTTAAATCACAATGTTGGTTATCCAGTGGTTGACGGTAGATGCGTGCCTACCTGTTTGTGGTGTCTTGTAACATAATTCTGTTGTCCCCGTTTATGTGGTGTACAACCGGAAATAAAGGAAAAAAAAGGCCGTGGCGCAGGCACTGGATAGCGTGCCCGGCATCTGTTGTTGCTGACCGAGCGGTCGTGGGTTCGATGCCCGTTGACGGAGCTTTTTTTGCCTCTGATCGTGTAAATTTTTTCGACTTCATTTCCGTGACGGAAATACGTCACTGAAGTCTTGGTGGACCCCGGCATAAAACACTGTCTTGTTAAAAAAAAATTGGCCGCGCATCTGCGATCTGCGTGCTTCTTGCAAATGTCGTCGAAAGATGATAGTCTTCTGCCGGCTGTACTACGAGTCCTGGTGTCATCTGCGGCCATCCGCGATGCTGTTCTCGTACCAATTTTTTCATCAAGCGGCCATTTATGGCTTGCCTTGCCTCAGACAGCGCATCCTCTATGTTGAATCGGCTGCATCTGGCTGCCAGCCAGATGCGGCCGATTCAACATAGAGGATGCGCTGTCTGGCATTGATAAAATAGAGGAGGCGCTGCGTGAGATACGGACGCCATCTGGCAGTGGCGTCGGGAAACATGAGCTTGTGCGGAACCCAGGGAAACTGCCAGGTGGCAGCACCATATCGTCAGCAAAAGGCTTCTTCTTGCATAGCGTCGCATTTTCAGCGCAGCCTAAGAAACACTAGGATCTTTAGAATTACGCACATATGTATTTTCTGTAAATTAACACACCACCTAACACTTACGTATTGATGTTGCGCCTCAGATATGCGTAATATTTGCTTTTCGATCGACAATGCTCAAAATAATGAACGCAGCTACCAGTTCAAGATGGCTGGGCGTTCAGCAAGTGCTTAAACTTTGGCCGGGTGACTGAATCGTGTGACAGACAGACAGACAGAAAGACAGGCCAAAACTTCTGCGTTCAAGTATCCCAAGAAAGACTATCGTCTTTTAAAAATAGGTGCGGCATGCTGCGTGGTGTTGAAACGGCGTCTCGGGCCTAGTTCTCCTCGCGCCCGCTCTGGAGCCACTGCTCCGGACGGCCGTTCATGGAGAAGGGCTTCCACAGATGCATTGGTACACGCGACAGTGACTCTAATCAAGCCGTAAATAACGCATTTTATAGTTGCAAATTACAGGTTGAATACCAAAGCCATTAGAAGTGCCGATTACCCCACATATGTGAACAGTTTGCCCTAGGAGTGCCAATCATTTGTAGAGTGGGCCTCAATATTCCCCATGAAGGCTGCCCGCTTGACTCAGCTGAAATTAAAAGTGCGCTATTACGAATAATCGTGAGTTAAAAGACATCCCTTCATTTCATCTCTATCGGCCTACAATTGTTTCAACTGTTCTTTTTGACGAGCAACTTACTTTTTCAATCTGTTCACTGCTTTGTTTGGCTGTTCCAGGAGATGCGCAACATCAAATGTGGTTATTGCGGCGCGCCGCCGTTAGTGTTTTCTTGTAATTCGAAGAGGGAATCTGGAAATAAAATACAGCACTTCGCCGGAGGAGCTCTTCTCGATGTGTCCATGTAATGAACTGTCCATTTCAGCGGCCATTGAATAGCGGGAGCTCGGCGAGAAGCGCGCCCTCTGTTTCCGGTTCTTCTTCTGCAGCGCCATCATGACATCACAAAGCTTTCAAACACTCTCGAGACAAATGATAGGGACGGAATGCGCTTCAATGCAACGAACGCAGCCCTCAGAGATCCGATTTTCGGTGCACATGGCTTTTGATCGTGTTAGCCATCGATTTAGGTTTAATGCGGCCGCTTATCTAACGCAGCTGTAAGGTCGGTACGCATTCCCTGCATCGTTCTCAAACATCTGGGACACATTCATATGCAAATTCAGACTTGAAAAGTTCCTGTTGTGCATTTCGTTCACTCTCTTCCTACGCTAGGAATGTGCTGGTGGGTTTGGTGCGGAGACGTGGTCAAGAGCGAGGTGACAACACGGCTCACCGCTTTTTCGAATCACTGAACGTGCTCTGCCGAAATGGACTCTGGACATCTCCTTTGGGTGAACGCATCGAGAACAGCTCTCCTAAAGTTGCAGTATCTTTTTCTTCTCCAGAAATATCACGAGTATTGCCTGACCTTAACGCTGCCGCGTCCTCCAGCATTAAAGGGCGACGACCCAACTCACTGGTTAGCATATTCTTGGAGTCTTGGACCTAGTACAATGTGCATAAATAAATAAAATAGATAAGTAACATATATATCTCGGTGCGTTAGTACACTTTTAGATGCGAAGCAGCTTATGAACGAGGCCTGTCCCCCCGGCGTGACCAGTGCGCCGTGTGCCACTAGATGTATGAAGAAAGAAGAGTGCCACGCCCGCTTCTTCTTTTATTTTGATGTGTTCGAGTTTGACCAGCAAGGACAGTTATCAACGCTCGACGCTGGCCGCGAAGCGGTGTTCGAGAAGCTTCACGATTTTAGTAGATCGCTTTGTTAAGATTGCGCGTCGCACGCGAATGTTCCAGCTTTGTCGAGAGATAACGCCACCACCAGCGATATTGCTGGAAAGTTCCATAGCGCCTGTATAAAAGCCGACGCGCTTGACCGCTTGTCAGTTGATCGACGGACGACGCCCTGTTCACCGCTATCATTGTACAGCGTGTATTGTTGTAGTTCTAGTTCTCAGTTTCTCGGCCACAAGTTCGGCCAAATAAACAATTTCATCTCGGACGTGCTGCCTGTTGTCTTCGTCGACGTCACGACCACGTGACATCTGGTGGAGGTGCTGCTGCTTCCATGATCCGGACGCCCCCGCGAAGCGCTGACTCAAGCCCAAGCCGCGAGGAGGACGACGGCAAAGAAAACCCGGATCGTCGAGCAAGCCGCAGGCAACAAGGTCTACCGCCAGAGCACGGGCCTCTACCTGAAAAGACCCGGCAAACAAAGATCCTGACCTCGACCACAGCAACCATGACAGACGCTATGCCGCCCGCACCGATCCTTCTCCGGACGCCCAAGGAGCCGCCAACTTTCCGCGGATCGTCGTTCGAAGACCCGGAAAGCTGGCTCGAAGCCTACGACCGAATCACCGTTTTTAATGCCTGGACCAGCGAAGACAAGCTACGGCATGTCTATTTCGCTTTGGAAGACGCCGCTCGGACCTGGTTCGAGAACCAAGAGCGAAGCCTGACAACGTGGGGCATTTTTCGCGACAGGTTCCTCACCACATTCACGAGCGTCGTCCGCAAAGAGAGGGCTGAGGCTCTGCTCGAGACCCGCGTGCAGATGCCGAACGAAAACGTGGCGCTCTTCACGGAAGAGATGACCAGGCTGTTTCGCCACGCAGACCCTACCATGCCCGAAGAAAGAAAAGTTCGCCTTCTCATGCGAGGAGTTAAGCAGGAGCTCTTCGCTGGGCTCATGCGGAACCCACCCAAGACAGTCCAGGAATTTGTTTCCGAGGCCACAACCATCGAGAAGACGCTGGAAATGCGAACCCGACAGTACAATCGCCGCGCATTCCAAGACAGCGCAGCAGTTCATGCCCTCGGCTCCGACGACTTGCGCGAAACGATCTGAGCCATCGTGCGAGAGGAGCTGCGAAAGCTTGCACCTTTTGCACAGCCCGAAGTGACGTCGATTGCGGACGTTGTACGCGAGGAAATCCAACAGTCACTGGGTGTTCCTCAGCCGGCACCGCCGCAGCTGCAAGCAATGAGCTATGCTGCTGCAGCCCGACGTAACGCCCCCCCTCCTCGCCCACGTCAAGACGCCGCGCCGCACCAGCAGTTCCGCCGCCAGGCACCACCGCCGCCACCACCGACGTCATACCGCCCGCCAGCCGGTCAGCGATACACGCCGAGGAAGACCGACGTTTGGCGCGCCCCCGACCATCGTCCACTCTGCTACCACTGCGGAGAAGCCGGCCACACCTACCGCCGCTGCCATTATCGACAGATCGGACTGCGTGGGTTCGCCGTCGACGCGCCGCGTCCACAGCAGGGTGAACGACCACGTGACATCGCCGACTATCTGGCAGGAGCGCAGTGGACCCCCCGAGGACCTTCCCGATCGCCGTCGCCAGGCCGCTACGCCTCTCCCCAACATCGACCATACACTGGCCCAACCCGGGGCCGGTCACCTAGCCCGCATCCGGAAAACTAAGGGCAGCAACCGATGTAGGTGCGGTTGCTGTACGACGAAATACCGAAGACCCTCCGCCGCCGACGCCGCCGACGCCGCCGCCACGACGAAGGCTTCAGGACACGACGCGAACCCCTGACGACGAAACCTCGCGGACCGAAGTAGACCTGACGACGCAACGTGGAAACAGCGGAACAAACCGACGTAGCCGTGACCCGACGCCACGACCTAACTGCAACGCAAGACGACGAACTAGCGACCTCGACGTTCTTATCGACGGCCACAGCGTCACAGCCCTCGTCGACACCGGAGCCGACTATTCTGTCATCAGTGGACCGTTCGCCACGAAGCTGAAGAAAGTTAGGACAGCCTGGGAAGGCCCCGAAATCCGGACAGCTGGAGGTCACCTCGTAACGCCGGAGGGAATCTGCACAGCGAGACTCACCATTAACAACCGGATTTATCCCGCGAACTTATCCCGCCGCGTTGCTCGAGAGATGTCATCCTTGGTATGGACTTCTTAGGCCTTCATGGTGCAATCATCGACCTGAGGTCTAAGTCAATAACACTGTCCACGGAAAAGGCACTACCGCCGCACACTCCGCCAAGAAAGCACGCCTTGAATGTGCTGGAAGTCCAGGTCACCATTCCCCCTCGCTCCAGCGTCATTTCCGTCGGCACTCAGAAATCAGCAGACCTCGAAGGCGTTGTTGAAGGCGACCAGCACCACTTGATTAACCGCAAGATTTGCGTCGCAAGAGGAGTAGCAGAGCTGCGGGCAGGGAAAGCAACAGTTATGCTCACGAATTTCAGCAACGAGTACAAGCACGTGAGCAAAGGCACGACGGTCGCCTACATCGAAGAAATCGTAGAAGCGAGCAATGCTTTCGGCCTCACCGATTCTCCCAAGCCTACTCCGACGAATAAAGCGCCGCCACCAGCTTTCGACATCAATCCCAGCCTTCAGAAGCACAAACAAGAACAGCTCAAAACCCTGCTCTTGCAATACAAGGACTGCTTTTCGTCGTCGTCAAGAATTAGGCAGACTCCCGTGGCAAAACATCGCATCATAACAGAGGAAAGCGCCAGACCACTCCGTCAGAGCCCGTACAGAGTTTCGACGCGAGAACGCGAGGCCGTGAAGAAACAGGTCGACGAAATGCTACGCGACGACATCATCCAGCCGTCGAAGAGTCCGTGGGCATCCCCGGTGGTGCTAGTGAAGAAGAAGGATGGGACTCTACGTTTTTGCGTGGATTATCGTCGCCTGAACAAAGTCACGAAGAAGGACGTGTATCGCCTTCCCCGGATAGACGACACCCTGGATCGATTACACAACGCAAAGTACTTTTCGTCGATGGACCTCAAGACGGGTACTGGCAAATAGAAGTCGACGAGAGAGACCGAGAAAAGACTGCTTTTATAACACCAGACGGCCTGTTCGAGTTCAAGGTCATGCCATTTGGTCTTTGCTCGGCACCTGCGACTTTTCAACGGGTTATGGATACAGTACTGGCCGGCTTGAAGTGGCAGACGTGCCTCGTGTACTTGGACGACGTCGTTGTGTTTTCCTCAAACTTCGACGAACACCTTCGGCGCCTTGAAGTTGTACTTCAAGCAATCAAGACCTCCGGACTCACCTTGAAGCCTGAAAAGTGCCGCTTCGCGTACGAGGAGCTCTTGTTCTTGGGTCACGTGATCAGCAAGGATGGTGTTCGCCCGGACCCGCGGAAAACAGCTGCCATCGCTGACTTCCCGAGGCCCACCGACAAGAGGGCCGTACGCCGTTTTCTCGGCTTGTGCGCCTATTACAGACGTTTCGTCAAGGAATTTTCACGGATCGCCGAGCCACTGACGCAACTCACGAAGGCCGACGTCGAATTTAGGTGGGAAACGTCGCAAGTTCAAGCATTTCAAGAATTGAAACGACGCCTGCAGACGCCTCCCATACTTGCGCATTTCGACGAATACGCCGATACGGAAATCCACACCGACGCAAGCAGCGTAGGACTCGGCGCCGTCCTTGTGCAAAAGACCGACGGATTCGAAAGGGTCATCAGTTATGCTAGCCGGTCGCTATCAAAGGCAGAAATCAACTACTCCACAACAGAAAAGGAGTGCCTGGCCATCATCTGGGCTACATCGAAGTTTCGCCCCTACCTCTACGGCCGGCCCTTCAAAGTTGTGAGCGACCACCACGCCTTGTGTTGGCTAGCTAACTTGAAGGACCCTTCAGGTCGCCTCGCACGGTGGAGCCTACGACTTCAAGAATTTGACATAACCGTCGTTTACAAGTCCGGAAGAAAACACTCCGACGCTGACTGCCTGTCCCGCGCCCCCGTCGACCCACCGCCGCAGGACGACATGGAGGATGACTTCTTCTTGGGAACCATAAGTGCCGAAGACTTCGCCGAACGACAGCGAGCGGACCCAGAACTCATGGGCCTTGTGGAATACCTCGAGGGCAGGACCACCGTTGTTCCCAAGGTATTCACGCGAGGACTGACGTCGTTTTTCTTGCGCAACGGTGTTCTCCTTAAGAAGAACTTCTCGCCGCTTCGAGCCGATTCCCTTCTCGTAGTGCCCTCTACATTGAGACCAGAGGTCCTCCAGGCTCTGCATGACGACCCGACGTCTGGACACCTGGGTGTTTCTCGGACGCTCGCAAGAACACAGGAAAAGTACTACTGGCCGCGCCTTGTCGCCGACGTAACTCGCTACGTGAAGACCTGCCGGGACTGTCAGCGACGCAAGACACCGCCGACTAGGCCAGCCGGACTTCTGCAGCCTATCGAGCCACCTCGACGGCCGTTCCAGCAAATTGGGATGGACTTACTGGGGCCGTTCCCGACGTCCAATACCGGAAACAAATGGATCGTCGTAGCTACCGACTACCTCACCCGCTACGCCGAGACAAGGGCCCTACCCAGAGGCAGTGCCGCCGAGGTAGCGAAGTTCTTCGTTGAGAACATCCTCCTGCGTCATGGCGCCCCAGAGGTCCTCATCACCGATAGAGGTACGGCGTTTACTGCTGACCTAACTCAGGCAATACTGAGATACAGCCAAACAAGCCACCGCCGGACCACAGCGTACCACCCACAGACCAATGCCCTCACCGAGCGGCTAAACAAGACCATCGCCGACATGCTGGCCATGTATGTCGACGTCGAACACAAGACGTGGGATGCCATCCTTCCGTATGTGACCTTCGCATACAACACGGCCATGCAAGAAACGACGCAAATGACGCCGTACAAGCTGGTCTACGGAAGGAGCCCGGCAACGACGCTCGACGCCATGCTACCAACCGCCACCGACGAAGACGATCTCGACGTTGCCGCCTATTTGCAACGCGCCGAAGAAGCTCGACAGCTCGCCCGCCTGCGCATCAAGAACCAGCAGAGGGTCGACAGCCGTCACTATAATCTTCGACGACGCCCCATGGAATACCAACCCGGTGATTGTGTGTGGGTCTGGACGCCGATACGCCGACGTGGGCTCAGTGAAAAACTTCTTCGGCGATACTTCGGCCCATACAAGGTGCTTCGACGCCTCGGCGCTCTTGACTACGAGGTCATCCCGGACGGTATTACGAACTCCCAGCGACGCCGCGCACGACCTGAAGTCGTCCATGTCGTGCGCCTTAAGCCGTTTTTTGCGCGTTAGCGAACCTGGGGACTCTACTTTTTCCTTTGTTATTGTAATTTATTTGTGTATGCACTTGTTTTTTTTTTCCTTTCCATGTTCTGTTGCAAGCATCGGGACGATGCTTTTTCAGAGGGGGGCAATGCCACGCCCGCTTCTTCTTTTATTTTGATGTGTTCGAGTTTGACCAGCAAGGACAGTTATCAACGCTCGACGCTGGCCGCGAAGCGGTGTTCGAGAAGCTTCACGATTTTAGTAGATCGCTTTGTTAAGATTGCGCGTCGCACGCGAATGTTCCAGCTTTGTCGATTATTAACGCCACCACCAGCGATATTGCTGGAAAGTTCCATAGCGCCTGTATAAAAGCCGACGCGCTTGACCGCTTGTCAGTTGATCGACAGACGACGCCCTGTTCGCCGCTATCATTGTACAGCGTGTATTGCTGTAGTTTAGTTCTCAGTTTCTCGGCCACAAGTTCGGCCAAATAAACAGTTTCATCTCGGACGTGCTGCCTGTTGTCTTCGTCGACGTCACGACCACGTGACAAGAGAACGAAGTTTTCGCACGAGCGGAGAGCTCGCGCGTGGTGTGCAGAAAGAATATTTGTCTGACAGGTGGACGTGCGATAGAGCGCTCGATCCACTGCGGCGCGTGCTCTGGTATAAATCATGCAAGGTATACCCCATAAATCGTGCAAGGTACCCACTTCGCCATAAATCATCGTCATTCATGCAAGGTATCCACTACGCCATAAATCATGCAAGGTACCCAATACGCCATAAATCATCGTCATTCATGCAAGGTACCCACTACGCCATAAATAATGCAAGGTACCCCTAGATGCGAAGCAGCTTATGAACGAGGCCTGTCTCCCCGGCGTCGCGTCGACGTAGCCAGTGCCCCAGACGATCCGGCGCGGCGTGTGTCGCACAAAAACAGTCGATGAGCGTCTTCCTTAATATAAAACTGTTTATTTTATGTACACGGGAACAAGAGAAACAAAAAGGCGCTTTTAAACTGCTTTCAACGAGGAATATAAAGGGGCTGGGCAGCGTTCAATAGAAAGACCCAGCCTGTCGTCTTTTCCTCTGATTGCAACCGCCCCAAAAATCCCAGGTGCCTCTTCGCGCTCATGTACGCGCCCTCCCTCCCCCTCCTCTCTCCCGATTCGCCGCCCCTCGGTCCATAAATCTGTCAACCCGAACAGAGTCGTCAGCTACAGAGCTCTGTTCTGGAGCAGCCGCGTTGGTCGCCTCTTCTGAATTTGAAAGGAAACAGCGGCGATAACGGAGGGGGGAAAAGAAAGGGAGACAAAGAAACGCAAAGTTACAACACTGCCCCGCCGAATGAGCCTGCTCATTCTACAGTTCGGACATTTCCAGAGGGTACAGTCGCTGAACGGGGCGCCTTACACGCTTGCCCTGCGGCGTCCTGACTTCACAGGATCGTATTGCCCCGTCTCGACCGGGAAACAGCGAAACAATGACACCGGCATTCCACAGTAGTCGCGGGAGATTCTGTACGAGCACCACGTCGCCGACCCACGGCTCCCTCCCCTTTGCCTGCTTCGTTGCATACGCCGAGCGGAGCTGTTTCAGATATTCGCTGTGCCAGACCTGCCAGAATGCGTTGAGTGTTTGCTTTCTGTTTTTCCACAGCATTCGCAAAGAACTCGCGTCCGGTTCGAGCGCTCGGTTACCAATGGCTGGCAAAACAGTTAGCCGCTTCCCGGTCAGGAAGCTGGCCGGTGTAAGGGGGGGGGGGCGTCGTTGGGGTCGTCGTGCACGTGGGTGAGGGGCCTAGAATTTATGACCGCTTCAACTTCTGTTAGGACGGTCCACAGCTCAGTGAAGCCGAGACATCGGCGTCCGATTACTTTCTTGAGCGCCGTTTTCACACTGCGAACCAGTCGTTCATAGAAGCCTCCCCACCATGGGGCGTGCTCGACAATGAATCTCCACTCTATGTTGGAACGGGCGAAACAAGCCAAAGTGTCAGGGTGCCGCAGGGTCTTCCAAAGAACGGCTAGTTCTTTCGACGCGCGTTTGAAGGCCAGGGCATTATCTGAGTGAACTATTTTGCACAGCCCTCTACGCGCCAAAAACCGACGGAAAGCCCACAAGAAACTCTCCGTAGTCATGTCCGGCACGAGTTGAAGATGAACTGCTCTAGTCACCGCGCACGTGAAGAGTACAATGTACGCCTTCACTTGCACCGCCCTCTCCTTGACATAGAGGGGGCCGGCAAAGTCAACACCGATCACTTCGAAGGGGTCAGCCTGAGTCGTTCGATCAGGTGGAAGAAGACCCGTCGACGGCTCGATGTTAGTAGCACTGCACCGCCTACACACCACACACGCACGCACAACACTTTTCACAATCTGACGTCCACGAAGGATCCAATACCTATCACGCAACTGCACTAGAGTATCTGACGCCTGCGTGGAGAAGTTGATGATGAGTGCGCTGCACAATAAGCACTGTGTATCTGTGTTGCCCCGGCAGTAAAACAGGGTGTCGCTCGTTATGTGTCACATTCTGCGAACAAAGACGTCCTCGTATCCGAAGCAGGCCATCTCTGTCTGTCCACAGCGTGAAGTCTTTCAGCAGAGAGTTGCTTGGCAGCATGGATCCATTTGCTGTGCTCCGAAGTTCGTTGGAAAAGGCAGAGTTTTGCGCTTTCTTTAGCCAAAGAATGTGAGCGCGCTCGATCTCCTCGACTGTTAATGGACCGCATGTCTCGATTCTCGAACGCAGATTCTTCACAAACCGCAGAACCCACGCGGTCACCCGATCCACTCTAGTTGCAGATCTAAACCTGGCAAGGTCAAGCAATTCGTCCTCGTCGTTGACCGCACTATTCAGCACCTGCACCTCTTTTTTCTGCTCCAACTCCTCAGGCGCGAAGCTTCCAGATTGATGTTCGATAGGCCACGCGGCCTGTCCTTGCGTCATCCACAGTGGACCGTTCCACCACCAGTGGCTCGACTTAAGTTGACCAGCTGTTAGTCCGCGGGTCATCAGGTCCGCTGGATTCATTTTTCCAGGGCAGTGCCGCCACGCCGCTCTGTCGGTGTTCTGTTGAATCTCGGTGACGCGGTTTCGGACGAACTCTTTCCATCTCGATGCATCCCCTCGGATCCAGCTCAGCGCAATCATGGAGGCCGTCCAAAAATGAGCTTCGTGAAATTCGATCTTCAGATTACTGGTCACAAACTGAAAAAGCCTTGAGGCGAGCAAGGTGGCCATTAATTCCAGTCGCGCCAATGTGACAGTTTTCACGGGAGCTACCCTGCACTTCGAAATGACGAGGCTGGATGTGCGCCGTCCGGTTGTGCTCTCACTGCACAAGTACACCACAGCTCCGTAAGCCTTCGTGCTTGCGTCAGCAAACACGGTCAGCGTCCTGGGCTCTGGGGTTCCCTCAATTTCAGAATCGTAAGCTCTGTTCATCTTGATTGTTTGCAGTACGGGAAGCTCCTCGCACCACTTAGTCAAATTCGGTAGCACGTCATCAGGTAAAGACCGGTCCCATTTGATGTTCTGCTCCCAATCTCCTGAAACATACATTTCGCCCTTATCGTGTACGGTGACAGGAATCCAAGAGGACCGTACAGCCTCGCCGTCGTTTGCAAGACAAAACGCTTAGTGTTTATCCTTGCTTTCGCGAAGTCGATGACAGCGTCAGGAGCAAAGGTGAGGACATCCTCGTTCGCTTGCCATGTAAGGCCAAGAACCTTTAGGAGATTTGCTGGTTGCCCAAGGGGTTTTTCGGGAATGTCATCATTACTGAATAGCTCCATCATTTCTTTGCTATTTGATCCCCATTTGTGCAAACTCATCGATGCAGCAAGGAAAATGTCTTTCGTTTCCTCGCAAATTTTTTACCGCCTGCTCGACAGTCTCAGCTCCACAGATCAGCTAGGTCATCTACATAAATGCTGTTCTTTAGGAGGTCAGCCGTTTCGGGGTAATCCTGTTTCATTTTTTCCAAGTGATACTGTAGAGTGGCCGCCAAGAGGAATGGACTCGATGTTATTCCGAATGGGACTCTAGCCATTCTGAATGTTTGAACCTCTGGCAGAGGGTTTCCCTGCTCGGGACTGCTGGCGTACCACAAGAACCGCAAGGCATCCCTGTGCTCCGGAGCCACACTCAGCTGCAAAAACGCTTTCTTGATATCGGCGACCAGCGCTATGCGATGACATCGAAAGTTGAGCAATAGCCTCACGAGGTCGGGATTTAGATTTGGGCCACTTTCCAAATTTTTGTATAGTGACCTTGCGTCGACACCGTGTGACGAGGCATCAAACACGATCCTCAAGTTTGTGCTGCTCCGCTGTCGAAGAACTGGCTGATGGGGCATTTAATAAATGGGATGACCATCGCTGACTGACTCATCCGCAGCTGGCTCTGCTATTCCCTCGGCCAGCAACCGTCGCATTTCAGCGTCGTACTCGCCCATAAGGCCGGGTGGCTTAGGAAGCCTCTTGCTCAAAAGGCGGAACCGTCTTTCTGCCACGGAGCAATTATTTGATAACTCCACATTCTCTTTCCATGGAAGCTTAACTTCATATCGCCCGTCAACCATCTTAATGTCTTTGGTAAAGCCCTCCATCAAGTGCATATCTGGGGACTCTGTCGGTTTATCAGACACGCCAATGCCCTCAAGCTCCCAGAATAGTCGGAGGATGGGCTCCGTTTGCTGGTCAGCCACCGAAGCTCTTAATACGACTGCTTGGGCACAGTTAACTGCCTTGCAGTTCGACACGGTTGGCCCCTGCACCGCCCAGCCAAAGACAGTTTCGTTTCGATGGCTGTCAATTTGCTGCTCAGTTTTTTCGTTCTTCTTGTCAGGCATTCCCAAAAGTTATTGGAACCGATGAGCACGTCGACTGTGACGTCTTGCTCCATCGGATCATCGCCTAGGGGCAGTGACAGTTCACGCAGTGTCGCCTTCATTTGCTCGTCGGGGCAAGGGATGATTTGCTCGCATATTGATGGCACCTCTAGAGCATCAAATACGTACTCCTCTTTAGTAGCATCATTTGGAAGGACACGTACTTCTACTTTGCGGTAACTGTCCTGTTTTTGTTGTCCCCCAAAAACACCAATGGTGACAACTTCTGTTCCAAGGAGCCTGCAACCAAGCTTTCGCGAGCACTCTTCGGTAATAAACGTTCTTTGGCTGCCGCTGTCAAGAAGGATCCGCGAAACTTTCTTCGTTTTCTTTCCCTTATTCCATGCTGCGACAGTTGGCATCAATACCGTTTGAGTTGTGTCAATAACGTCCGCTTCTGATGCGTGCAGGCTCACATGCTCATTTGCTATACTCTTGGCATTCGTGTCCTTCTGGGCATTTGCAAATGCGGGATTGCACATTGACGTGGCATGTCGGCGGCTGCACCTTTTGCATACGATTCTGACCTTGCACTGTTTTGCAATGTGCCCCCTTTTCGTGCAGCGGAAGCACACTCCTTTAGAGGAAAGAATCGCCTTTTTCTCCGCCAGTTCCAAGCTGGAGTTGCAGTCCTGACTCTGATGACCCGTGGATCCGCAAATCTCGCATGCGACTTTAAAGGTTGGTTCATGCAGAGCCGCAGCGGACGATGGTGGACAATTCACTTGCTGGGGCCTTACATTCTGACGATCGAAAGACAATGCAGGCTTACCCAGTGAACTGTCAGGCCGATGATCTCGTGTCTTTTCCCGGCTGTCCAACTCCAAACTGAAGAAGCGGAGCAAGTGGTGAGCACCGTCCGATGTTCAGTTGCCGATCCGGCTGATGAAGAGCCACCATCCGTGAATGAAGTACCCGGTTCCTGCTGCGCCTCCGCCTGAGATCGATGATAGCTGAGCACCAACTCCCTTGGCAGTGCCCGCAGCAGCACCGGGTAGAGCATTGCCTCGTAGGATTCCTCTCCGACACCCAAGGCCTTCAAACCACGAATGTGGACTTGGACGGAATCGAGCATACGCCGCAATTCGCGCACATTTTTCGCGGAATTCACCGGACATATGTCGATCAGGCCTTGCAAGTGATCTTGAACCAAGGCGGAGGAGTCCCCGAAGCGCTTCTGAAGGATGTCGATGGCGTCTGCGTAGCACTGCGAAGTCGCCTGAAGACCGGCAATTGCTGCGGCAGCTTCCCCAGTGAGCAGCGATTTCAGGTAATTGAATCGGTCTATGTTGCTCAGTTCTTGATTCTTAATAATGGCAATATCAAATTGTTCCCAAAATGGTTGCAAGTTCCTCCTCTTGCAGTCGAACTTCAATAGTTCCAAGGAAGCTTCGTTCTTTGATTTCGAACGGCTGGGGCCTCCTGGGTCACCGGTTCCCTTTGGACACATTTCCTTCGATATCCAAGTCACCCGACGTACGTCGCTAGATTATCGCTGTATTCTTGAACAGTTTCGAATTCCGTTTCTGCGTCTTCCTCTCTAAGGTGAGGCTGTATCGCAGCGTCTGCGTCTTTGAGTTGACGTTCGGCTAACCGCAGACGATCTATGAGAACACTCACCTCTTCGAGGTCGACGGCAGAAGCGCTGTTCAGGATCTTGTCTGCGTCGTTGGTGAAGCGCGTCACTTGCGACCTCATCACTTTCCTCTTTTTCTTAAGGATCTCCATAGCTGTCCAAGGGATCATTGTCTGCGTCGTTGCCAGGAACGGTCGATGCTGTTCGATGGATGATTAGTCCATTCCCGGCTTTCGGCACCAAATCATGTCGCACAAAAACAGTCGATGAGCCGTTCCTTAATATAAAACTGTTTATTTTATGTTCACAGGAACAAGAGAAACAAAAAGGCGCTTTTAAACTGCTTTCAACGAGAAGTATAAAGGGGCTGGGCAGCGTTGAATAGAAAGACCAGGCCTGCCGTCTTTTCCTCTGATTGCAACCGCCCCAAAAATCTCGGGTGCCTCTTCGCGCTCATGTACGCGCCTTCCCTCTCCCTCCTCTCTCCCGAGTCGCCGCCCCTCGGTCCATAAATCTGTCAACGCGAACAGAGTCGTCAGCTACAGAGCTCTGTTCTGGAGCAGCCGCGTTGGTCGCCTCTTCTGAATTTGAAAGGAAACAGCGGCGATAACGGAGGGGGGAAAAGAAAGGGAGGCAAAGAAACGCAAAGTTACAACAGCTTGCTCGCGAAGCCGAAGCGAAACGGGCGCGTTGACATCGCATTCTCAAACTTCAAGCTACAACCTTTGCAGCAAGAGTCATTAACTTTATACTTTACGGACCATGAAGCCGTTATACTCAAGGGAAAACGTTCCCCTGAGCTTAAAGTCATATATGACGAGTAACACCATCAGGAGAACCTCGAATAGAAGGACGATGAACAGTGGTGAAGAAAATAAAACATTTACAGAAATCTCAGTCGACTCATGGCTGCTTCGCATACTACACAGGGTTCCCTTACGGGGAGATGGCGGGATTTTTTCCTTTCATTCTTACTCGAGTAAATCGATAAATAAATACAGAAGTAAAGAGAATGGCAAACTTAGAATATAGCCGAGCTAGTTAGTAGGTATTCATGTTAAAAAGACATGACGTGGAAACACGGACATAAGAGAAAAGTCGAGAGAGTGAACAGCTATCTCTCACGTAGACCACTACTCGCACTTGATTGATAGGTATGGAATGCGCAGATAAATATTTGTGTCTACCTTCCGTTCCGCCGCTGTGTGATTTTTCAGTTGCTAACGGTATTTCTGGTTTCTTGAATGCTCTCCTGTGTCTATGTTTGCACGCCCTGTTTTTATAAAGGGCCCCTAACAGCCTCTGAAAATACAACAAAAAACAAAAACAACGAGCGCGTTATTCTCTCTTGGCGTTCCTTGTCTTTTGGTGCACTTCGTGATGCCAGAACAGTGATTCACGTCACATAATCAGGGTACATACTCTAGATTGGTCCATATACGAGAAATAATAGTTGTGAATTGTCTCTCATACTGCTTTACTGTGCACCCACGCACGATAGTCGTGCGAGAAAAGCTCTTGCTTCTCTCGCACGACTACCGTGCGCGATTAACTGATTTCTCTCCATTTTGTGGGTTTGCGACCGCGCATGCAGAGGTAACAGACTGTAGCCGACATGCGCGAAATCATGATAGGTTCAACGCTTAGTGCTGACATTGTACGCGTGCTTTATTAAGAAATAAGTGGCGAGGAGATGTCCCCTGTAAGAAGGGTATTGAAGGCGAGAACGAAACCAATGGAAAAGGTGCCGCATTTTATGATTCTTCCAACGGACGCACTCTTTACAGCGGAGACCATGCAGCTTTCCAGGAAAAAGGCCAGCCCGATTCGACGGTTTCTGTATATTTTTTTATCAATTGTATGGACACTCAAGACAGGTTTTCGCCGTCGCCGTCATGTTCTGTATAAACTCCAAATCAATAACATCACTATGCGCATTATATATGTTCTACCCGCGAGTAAAAGCTCGCGAGCGTTGTCAAGGAACATGGCTAAAGCAGAGATGAAACAAGCTGGCCATCTCCGTCACACGGAATAACATCAACCCGCGTGCGAGGCCTGCCATCGATTGCTCCTCAAGCAGAAGGAAACGCCCCGCCCGTAATTTGCTGGGCAAAGGAGCAGGAAGGGATGTCTGAGGAAAGGGACTGCGTAACTCGAGCAGCAACTGTGAACTTTGACTATAAGGACGCAGTCGAGAGCGCTGGCACGCGCGCTATTTCGGCAGACATCGCCCAGCGAACGGCTCGTATAACTTCTACGCGCTGTGAGCGCTGTGATCTCACTGCTTCGCGCTCGGACCACTGATACGACAAACTGACCGAAAACCGCTTCTCTCACAGGAGCGGCCGTATTGCCATACACCAGCGTTTTGTAGAGTTAAGTGAGATCGGAGCAAAGAGAGTTGGCTGCTAGCCCTCGTTTATGTAACATTACAGCGTGTACTTATCGCATTCACTGCTTCGCCCTCCCCCCGCGCCGTGCCGCCACCGGTCCGATGAACCTCGCGCCGTTCACGCGCCGCCGCCGGAGGTGGAAACACCGGCGCGCCGCCGCCGGTGATACTGGGTCCGGCGCACATGTCTAATCCTGAGTATTCCTGAGCTTTCACAATCGCCTGCCCAAGCTATTGTGTCATCAGCTGGATTCGTTCGCCGGTGTTTCCTGGGCTGCGTGTTCTTTTTTTGCATGTAGTGCGGACACTAGAAGAGAAACTTGGGCTAGTTGGTGATTCATCATTGTGAAGGAAAAACAGCGCTAAAAATGGACAAGCACTAAGGAAGAAAACACGATACAGGCGTTGAACTCGCAAATGAAATTGATTGAAAGACTACGCACACATATATACAACAGCTGACCTAGTCACATGACACTCCATATGATCTGCGTAGCAGAGCAAATCAGATCTCCACAACTAACAATTCATGACGAATTGAAGAAATAAGAAAAATTTGAAGAAAAAGAAAAAATTGAATAAGAAAAAATTGAAGAAATACATTTGTAAGAACATCCGATAAAAAGAACAACTCATCTATATAAAAACCTGCATAGCAGTCCACAAAAATTAAACGCTATTAACGCGGCAGTATTGAATCTAGGTATCTAACTTCTTTCTCACCAAGGGCAACCCTCACGCACACTTCCCTTCCCTTTCAATGCGGACAACCGGGAAACAGTCGGGACCGCAGTCGGAGGCATGAGCCTAATTTTGTGTTATTTTCGTAGTCATTATCTGCTAAATGTAATGAACATACCAGCGACTTGTCGCTTGGCTCCCACTTGCTTCCTTTCCCTGACGGTCTTTGGCGTGAAATATTCTTCAGGCACGCTTCCCGACGATGTAGATCGCAGGGGAATTCGTGGCACTTTAGAGCAGTGTCTCTTCTCGCGTTCGAGTTGCACAGCAGCACAAAATTGCTTCGCGGCATCACACCGCTAGAAAAAAACCGTCTGCCACACACGCGCACACCAAAAAAATCACAGCATATCCACGGGGTGAATGATGATGAGTGGGGCGAAGCTACGGAGGGAATCATCTGTAAACCGTGAAATTCTTCCGTGAAATGCGCCCAGTACATAATATAAAGAGAGCGAAACATCGTGTATATATTAACATCAAACTTTTATTGTACTGTTGGTTACGTGGTCCCTTCATAATCACTTGTGATCGGTGAAATGCAAGGAAGAAGTCCGCTCCCGAGCGAAAGAGCGCCAAGAGCGACCGCATTCCCCGCTCGCCCTGTGCGAATTAAAGGCAAGGCTAGAGGGAAGACAGGACGCGCGTTCCACGACGCGAGGGTCGGTAGCATGCCCAACGAAAGCCAACGGAACGCGATCGTGCAAGTGCTCCGGCTTCGCATCGCCTCATGGTTCCATTTAGCGTCCCAAAACCAAATATATTGCTCAAGGTGTGCCTTGCGTTTTTCGTAGAAATAATTTCTTTATCATGTACATTAAGACGAAAAGTTGAAAGCTCACTAGAGTGTATCGCCCGCAAAGTATGTCTTTTAGTGTGATTTAACTCTCGTACGGCAGGGGTCCTCGCGCCGTTGCCGGTCCACCTCGCCCGTTGACGATCGGGCGAGGTGGCTACATACAACTACTACTACTACACTTTAAGAAAAACATCTGGCGTTCTTTCGTTCTGCTTTTACAAAACATCTGGCGTCTTTCGTTGGTTTATTTCATCAATCAACGGCGTTTTGAACAAAATTTTATTGTTTAATCACGCACAGGAGAAATCTCACCACGCACTACCTTGGAGGTAAACAATGCCTGTTAATGGGAATGAGAGACAGAAGAAGTCGGCTTTTAGCTAACACTTACACTTCTACTTCTACTAACGTTTCCTACTGGAACATGCCAATGGCTGCTAATGGGGAATGAGAGACAGAGGAATTCGGCTTTTAGTTAACGCGCACGCTGCGAATTTTTTATTGTTCAACAACGCACAGGAGAAATCTCCCACCGGCACCACCTTGGAGGTCAAAGCGTAAGACTTGTTACGGACTACTACGATGACGACGACTACGAGGGACGAACGGGTGCCGCCTTAAGGAGCTTCGCCCCTAAAAAACCGTACTCAAACTCAGGAAACATGAGGCAAGCTGCTCACACACACGATCACAAAAGAAAGCACACGAAAAAGCACACGAACACGCATAAATCCTGAGGCGAGCACAATGTAGCACGAACCGGCGTCTGCCTTGCGTACCAGAGCGGTGGCGTCCTAACTGAAAACAGCGGCCGCAACTGTCAACTCAGCCGAGACGCGCTCGCCCATTGATGGCGACGCGACGCAGCAGGCCCTGTCTTTTTTTTTATTGTGATAGCAATTATATGGACACTCTCGACGGGTTTTTGCCGTTGCCGTTGCCGTCATGTTCCGCATGAAGTCCAAATTAATAAGATCCCCCGCGCATCGTATGTTCTACCGCGGGTAAAAGCTCGCGAGCGGGGTCGACGAACGCGGCCGAAGCCGAGGTCATACGAGCCGGCCCATTTCCGTCGCTCGGAGGGTGCATGCGATAACATCACCCCGCTCGGGTGCCCTGCCGCCGAAGCAGGCAGAAAACTCCCCGCCCGTCTTTTGCGAGCGTGAAAAGACGCGAGGTGGGGGTTGTCGCGCGACCAGCAACTTTCAACTTTGATTCTAAGGGCGCGGTCGCGATCGCTGGCGCGCGCGCTATCTCGACAGCCATCACAGCGGGCGGCTCGTATACCCTTCTACGTGCTGCGGTCTGAACGCGAAGTGCCTATGCGGACAGAGCATCTCTCCCTGAAGCGGCCGTATTCTCTTACACGAGCGTTTTGTAGCTACGCGAGATCGCACACAAAACAGTTAGCTGCCAGCCTCCCTTCGTATAACACTGCAATTTGTTGCTATCGCATTCATTCCTTCGCCTTTGCGGTGAAACTGACTTTTTATGTAGAGGCCGCGCTAGATGGGTGACACTACGCACGTCGCGTTTCCCGTTGCGTTTCTAGCCCGGCAGGGGTGTGATCTTTCTGTTAACTCTGCGCTTCCATCTTCCGGGGTTTGCTACTCCTCGCTGGCATGCCCCTTGTGCGTCCGCACGAGCGAGCACGCGCTGCTGTTCAAGTTGTTCTGCGGCGGATGTTTCAATGGGCGGACCTAGGCTGAGCGCCACCGGTGAGCGCACGGACACCTCCTATGGGAGCACTATCCATGGCTGGAAAGACCGTCTGAGGCGGTCTTTCCTACGAAGGTAGAAGCCTTGATGGGCTCTACCTTCACTTCTCTTTTCTGTAAAGTTCTGCGGAAATAGTAAACGTACGTACGTACGTACGTTCGTTCGCTCGCTGGCTCGCTCGCTCGTTCGCTCGTTCGTTCTTTCGTTCGGCCGGTCGGTCGGTCGCTAGGTCGTTCGTTCGTTCGTTCGTTATGGGTACATGCATACGCAGTATGTTTCATCTTTTAGAACATAAGGCTTTGTTGTGAGCACTCCTTGCATACTCAAGATGCATCACAATAACAAAAAATCCGGCAGATCCCACGCACTGTGGGAATCGATGTAATGCGAAGCAGCCAGCAAGGAGCTGCATACATCTTTGTTTATTTTTGAGCCAAATGAAATCATTCATGCCATGGCATCTAGTTCACCATATATTGCATGTTTGCCATGCACGCGTGCATGTACAATGTGGTATATACCATGCCAATGAAACGTATATTCTGGTATATACACTGCATGACCGGTCAATTATGTTCATCACGCACTCCTGTCATGCGATACCAATTTTGGTATATATCCAGTTATCTAAACGGCCGGAAGCGCACCATAACCGTGTCATGTAAATCATACCGTACATGACATGCATAACGTAATTCGCATTTTAGGACCTGCCATTTATGTTCGTCATACAGTCACATCGCACAATACCAATTTTGGCGTATATCGAAGGAGCGAAATGGCCGCGAGTCAACCATGAGCGTGGCATGTAAATCATGCCACACATGACATGCATGTCATGGTTATCATGTTACCACCTTTCAGTTATGTTCGTCATACATTCGCGTCACGCAATGCCCATTTTGGTGCATATCAAGCTAGCGAAACGGCCGCGATCGGACAATGAGCGTAGCATGTAAATCATGACATACATGACATGCATGTCATGGTTTTCATATTACCACCTGTTATTCATGTTCTTCATATAGTCACACCGCGCAATACCAGTTTTGGTGTATATCAACCTAGCGAAACGGCCGCGAGTGCGTCATGAGCGTGGCACGTAAATTATGTCCTGCATGACACGCGTGTCATGATTTTCATGTTACCACCTCTAATTTACGTTCCTCATACAGTCGCGTCGCGCAATACCAATTTTGGTGTATATCAAGCCAGCGAAACGGCCGCGAATGCACCATGAGCGTGGCATGTAAATCATGACTTACATGACATGCCTGTCATGTTTTTCATGTTACCACCTGTTATTCATGTTCTTCATACAGTCACATCGCGCAATACCAATTTTGGTGTATATCAACCTAGCGAAACGGCCGCGAGTGCGTCATGAGCGTGGCATGGAAATCATGACGTGCATGACGCGCGGGTCATGATTTTCATGTTACCACAAGTCAGTTATGTTCGTCATGTCGAAATGTCGCGTCATATCAGTTTTCGTATATATCCATTCATTTAAACGGCCGCGAGCGCCCCGAGACCATGTCATGTATATCATGCCGCACATGACATGCGTGTCATGATTTGCACGTTAGGACCTGTCATTATGTTCGCCATGAACTCTTGTCACGTCATACCAGTTTTGGTATATATGAAACTAACGGAATGGCCGCAAGAGCCCCAAGGCCGTCGAATGTAAATCATGCGGTTCATGACATGCATATCATGATTTTCATGTTATGACCTGTCATTTATGTTCGTAATACGGTCATGTTATTCCATACCAATTTTGGTATACATCCGATTAACGAAACGCCCAGGAGAGCACAAAGTCGTAGGCGGCTAGATAGATAGAAGATAGATAGATAGATAGATAGATAGATAGATAGATAGATAGATAGATAGCTAGATAGATAATAGATAGATAGATAGATAGATAGATAGATAGATAGATAGATAGATATATAGATAGATAGATAGATAGATAGATAGATAGATAGATAGATAGATAGATAGATAGATAGATAGATAGATAGATAGATAGATAGATAGATAGATAGATAGATAGATAGATAGATAGATAGATAGATAGATAGATAGATAGATAGATACGCTCAAACTCGCAGAAGTTCGCTGAGAAATGCTTTGCATTTAAAATATATGCAAAAACGTCCCTTTTTTAGCTGCCTACTTCAAATAACCTCTAAGCAGCCAAGAAACCTGTACTTACCCTGTCAATCGCATAAAACATCGAAGGAAATAGGAGGAGGCTCAGTGTGAATCCCAATATCCTGACAATACTCTCCACCGGATTATCTGTAATGAGGAAGACCATAAAAATGGGTGAAACGAAATATGCTTTCAAAAATAAATATAAAGAACTGCTTCTTTCTAATTATTTAAGAGAGATCTAGCGTGAAGATTTCTCATCATAAAGATGCTCGCGCTAAATTAAATCTTTACATCAAGTCTGCGAGTGCCGCACAATAATTTGTAGGAGTATGCACAAGTAATTTCAAATGGGACATGATATAGAGTAATTATCAGCTAGCTCAAAACAATTTCGTATGTAGCAGCAAACCACACGCACATTACTTTAGCTCTCATTCCCTTAAGGCAAAAACAATCAAACTAGCCTTTAAAAAGTCTTCTTGGGAAAATGTTGTCATTAACTGTATGGAACCATAAAGTACCTCGTGGACTGATTATGCGATTTTACCACAACATTAACATTTAAAAGTCACGGAGTGTCGAGCGCTTATGTGTGTGCTTCATTCGCCCATCTCAAGAATGTTGGCAATAGTGGTAGCTGGTGCAGGCCTAATTGGCTGCATAGTATTACTAAAAAATTATCATGTGTTGACGTCACCCTACGATCCCTACGGAGTGAAAATTTGGAATGGCATACCGCATTATATAAAGAATACCCAGAACTTTTCCAGATCCCTGAAGAAATACTACTTTGAAGTGTTTTTCTCTGTTTGAGTTGACTGTTCCTTTGGGTTGTAATTTTCCATCTTGTATATATATTGCACTTTGTGTTTTGTGCTTCCTTTGAAAGATGTTGCAATACCCTTGTTCTCTTTATTAAGCTATATTTCATACTTGCATCCACAAGATTCATGCTACAGTTCTGTATGCCGCTAATAACCAAATTTCTGTGTTTAATACAAGTTATGTACTTCCTTTCTTTTTTCTCCAGTCGAATTCAAGTGCCCACTGTTAGTAGAAAAACATAATTTGATGTATGAAAATATCAAACTTGAATTGTTTATCAAACTTGAATTGAATATGGAACATTTACTCATTCATTCATTCACTTCATAATAACGTCACAGATCACAAAATGTATGGCGTCATAATGGCGTCATAGTGAGGTCACTGTGGCATCACTTAGCGCGACGTCACACAAAGACGTCACCACATGACGTTGTCACTTGATCATAGGTTGGCCGATCCTGGAGGCATGGTACACTCTAAGAAAAAAAAAACCGGCTCAAGGGGCGAGTAACGTCAGCTTTAGTCCTCAAATACTGTTAGTCCGCGAGAAGACCACCTGCGGCGAAGTACGTGTCGCGTGCAGATTCGGAGGACTAGACCTACCTCGGAAAAGACTAACGGGAGGACGAACGGCTCATTTGCTCCCTCGGGTGGAGGTTGAAAGGAAGAAAATAAGTTTTTTCTGTGGCCCTTGTTTGCAGCACGGTTCAGCAGCGTACGCGAAGCAGTGATCGTGAATCCCACGAATGCTTCTTTCAACGGTCTAAGCTTAGCTCTCGCCCAGATGCGCCCCTTTATTCCGAAACTCCCCTTTCTATTGCGTCGTGGAGCTGGCTGCACGCGGCGGTGACCTGAGGGGGGACAGGAATTCGGTGAACGCATTTTGCACAGATGACAAGCGGCGGCGCGTCGGCCCGCTTACTGCTGTGATCAAGAAAATAATGCGAGAAAAGGTTAATTTGAGGGTGCTAATATTGTGCAATAAATTATGAGGTCTTAAACTTGCTAAACCAGTAACCTTCACGATATTAACTGGCAGTAACAATCGTGTAAATCTGACGGACGTTTCAGCGCTTTTATTGGGTCAGTCTTCCGAGCCGCCCTTTCTTCTGCAGTATCGCTCACCGGAGCGTCGAGTGCGCGTTGTGTTCGTCACTTATGATCTCTCTTGCTTTATTTCGGGGTCAGCGAGTGCCGCTATTTACAGACTATCAACGCAGCTGAGAAGATCATACTTCGCTGCATGTGCTGCAATTGTGGACGCGCATGCGCGTTTCTTTCTGTGTACAAAATTACCCGAAAGAGGAGTAATGGAGCCCAATAAGCGCGCGATGAACGGATAGACCGTTGAGGAGCAACTACAGAGCGATGCGTGCCATGTGCAAACCAGTTAGTCTACGAAGGGATCGACTGCGCGGGAGATGCAGGCCGTGTGCAGAGATATACGTTCCGTGTGCAAACCGTTGTCAAGGGAACTAACCGTCCTCCTCACTCCTCGCTCTTGAGTCAGTCTTCCCATTTGTGGACACGACCGCGCCCCCCACCCCCTCGGTGCCTCCCTGAAGACCCCGGCATACATCTCTTCCTCCGCGAACCCTCTGAGGAAGAACAAGAAGAGGCGTAAGCAAAAGGCTGTCACTCGTCCCCATAGTACCTCTGCTGCCTCTTCACCTTCCGAGGGACCGCGCGCACGTTCCACTGGCTCGGCCAGCACAGGGAGGTCACTGCCTGCACCAGCCTCGGCGCCGGCACCTACCACTCAGCCTGCGAACCAGGCAGAAGACAAAGAGGGCTCCCGACCAGTGCAGACCAAGGCTACCCGCAGACGCGCCAGGGATCTCGCTTCTGCTACTCTGCCTGTGGACCCTTAGATGGTGGGGATGGTGCTCTACCTGTTCCTTCCATAGCTTCCCACGATTCAGCCTGGTCCAAGCACTCTCGTCACGCCCGGGTGTGGCTGCCATCCGGGTCAACCAACACCGCAACATCGTGGCGGTGGACGTCACTTTCAGGGGGTGTCTGAAACAACACCTGGCTCTCACGGAGCTACAGGGCATTCCAGTGACTGCCAGGGAGCCTGCAGACCACCGGTCCAGTGTGGGGTTCGTTCACGGCGTGGACGGTAACTTGCTGATGAGAGTCTGCTGCCCGGCCCCCTGTCTGCGGTGCCTATACTGTCAGCAATGAGAGAGGGCCGTACAGTCACATTGCGCTTCGAGGGCCCAGTTCCCCCAGAACAGGTGACACTCTACAGGGCACGCTACCCTGTGCGGCCAGCCAGGCGCCGACCGCTCCAATGCAAGACAGTGTGGACGGTACGGCCTTGTCGGGAGACGTGCAGCTGGCCGGAGAGCTGCATCCGCTGCGGCCCGACCCACCCGGGAGAGGCAGAGTGCCAGCGGCCCCGGTGCATCAACTGCGGTAGCCCTCACCCCACTGACACACCAGACTGTTCCCGTTAGCAGAAGCAGAGGCGGGTGGTTACCATCATGACCTCTACAACGACCGCCCTCTCCAGACGAGCGATCACCACGGCAGTGAGGGAGGAGGGACTTGGCGGCAGCGAGGCGACCAGGAAGCACAAACGCTTAGTTTGTCTGCGCATTTTTACGCAGATAGTCTACTATCCGCGCCTCCAACCGAATCATCGCAGCGCAGATTTCTGCTGTGTCCATCTGCCTATCCACGTGCCTCTGCTCTCGACATCGTCGTGCAAGAGGCGTATCCTGAAACACAGCGCAGGTGCTAAAACTGCTTTATAAGCCCGGAGCCACCACCTGCCCTGGCCACTTGGCGGCAGCGAGGCGACCAGGAAGAACAAACGCTTAGTTTGTCTCCGCATTTTTACGCAGGTTGGTTATTTCGGAAGTTTTGCTGCAGCCTTGCTGCCCTAGATTTTTGTTTAGCCATGCTGCTGTCAAGAAGTGTCAGTTAGTTTATTTCTGTTTGGTGGATTTTGTGATGTCTCCTCGTGGTGCAGATATAAGAGAAAAAACTGAAGAAGGAAATTAACGAATTCAAGTCGAAACTTGAACGCAATATCAGGAAGCAATTGAGGGACTTTGAAAAAAGTCTAGAGGACTTTAATGAGAGGTTCTAAGGTCGTAATGCAACAGAATGCTACTCTTGTAAAAGAAAATGAGGGGCTAAAGAAGTCAAATGAAGAATTGACAGCTGACTGCAAACGCATGAAACAAGAGCTTGAGGAATAGGAACTTAGGTTGACAGCTAGCGAGCAGCACTCTCCTAACTACAATAGTGAGATTAAGGGAGTTGATGAGAAAGAAAAGGAAAATCTTAAAGACATTGTATGCCAAATAGGAGCACGTGTGAGCGAACCTGTGACACCAGATGACATCGAAACTGTACACATAGTGAGGACACGAAACGATCAGGCCTGCCCAAACATTGTAGTTCAGTTTAGGAACCGAGGAAAACGTGACTCCTTTCTGCTAAAAGCCAAAAAGACCCGTCTTTCAACATCCGATTTGGGCAATGCATCTAACACACCTGCGTTTCTGAACAAGCACCTCTGCCCAGCGTTGAGGCGTTTGCTGGGCATGACAATTCAAAGAAACGTGCTTCAGTATGGACGTTTGTGGTGACTAAGGATGGAAAAATATTCGCACGGAAGGATGAGCAGTCGCGTGTCATACATGTGCGCACCTCTAATGACCTAGAAAAGATCGAATAAGCTTGATTTACACGCGATTAAGGAACGCTGATTCTAAAATGGCGTTAAACTTTGACGACGTGAATCGCACATATGCCACTGAGAATATAAAAGGACTGTGTTTTCATCTAAACATGCAGTCTGCGCGGAAAATATTAAAGCAGTTGCACAGTGTCTTGCGGGGCTTTAAATTTTGTTTCGATATCATAATGCTGACAGAGACATGGTTCACGTCTCAAAGTGATGCCAATAGAGACATAAATTACTCAACATTTTTTTATACATGGAGATGGCCGACCAGGTCGTGGGTTATTGATGCATGTAAAAAAGGTATTCAATGTGATATTACCCCCAGTTTTCTCTTGCTTCGTCTCATGTAGAAAGTCTTGCTGTCAAGTCTAAAACTCGTGTCTTTTATGTAATGTACCACCCTCCAGACGGAAATATGCCTTGTTTCATGGAATATATTGAAGCGTTACTTCACTATGTGAATCAAAATGATCTAACACTTATTTTACGTGGCGACTGCAACACCGATATGTCAAATCCATCTGTGTCGCATAAATTTTATACTGTATTAGTCTCACAAGGTTTCAATAACTTTATTAATACGCCAACACGTATGACCATGCACACAAGCACCATAATAGACCTCTTTATAACTAATCTCACTCCTAGTGATACTGTAAGCGGAGTTAAGAAAGGGAAAATAGGCAACCGCCCGTTGGTAGCACGAAGCCACAAGGAAATCCATACGGAGTTCTAGCCTCTTAGTCGCCAAAAAATTTGTCCTGGTCCGGGGCTCGAACCCGGGACCAACGCCTTTCCAGGGTGGTCGCTCTACCAATTAAGCTAACGAGGAAGCTAGCAATTGGCAGCGCGAGGGTGAATTCATCGACAACTCGAAGCAACTGAAGACATATTGCAAATCAGTTCTGCGGAATCCCGCAAGGGATTCCAACCAACGGGTGGTTGTCTATTTTCCCTTTCTTAACCCTTCCGCCTCCTTGCGGTTTCCGCAGAACTGATTTGCAACTGTAAGCGGAGTTGTTGCATCACATGTCAGCGACCATCCGCCTATATTTTTACTTTGTAAATTTGATTACAAGGGAATCAACAGAGGTACACCATATAGTCGGAAAATACAAAATATCACACCTGGTACACTTAAATGTTTTCGTGCTAACGTAAAAAATGTTAACTGAAATCAAGTGTACGACGCCACAACATCTGACGAAGCATACGATTCATTCATTTATTCTCGAAACAATATCATGAATGTTTTCCCGTCATCACAATAAAAAATTGAAGCGACCTCGTAAACCTTGGATTACGAATCATTGCCTCAAATTAATTTTAAAGAAAGGTAGGCTATTTAAAAAATTCTTAAGTACACGTAACCCTGAAGACTGGGAGACATTCAAGCAACACAGAAATCAAGCTACCTCATTTCTTCGTAATGCCAAGGAAACATATATGCATATTTTTTTTTTCGTTTAAAAATAGCTCGGCTCAGGACATTGACGACTTACAAATTAAAGCCGGTAAAGCACACGGCAGACTTAACCGCACATCCTCTTGCCCATATTTATAACTTAGCTTTTTCTACGGGCACATTTCCACGAAAAATGCAGTTTTAAAAAGTCAAGCTCATTTTCAAAGGGGAGGACAAAAACAACCTCAGCAGTTATCATCCCATTTCGATACTCCCAGTATTCTCTAAAGGACTGGAAAAGTTCATGTACGCAAGAATTTCAAGTTTCGTAAATAAATTTGATTTGATTAATAAATGTCAGCATGTATTCCGCAAAGGAAGATCCACTGAACTCGCTCTTTTAACCCAGAAAAAAATAATTCTACATGCGTTTGATAAGAAGCAGTTGGTCATTAGTGTATACATAGATTTTTTGAAAGTGTTCGATGGGTTAAATTATGCCACACTACTAGAGAAGCTTGATCGCTATGGAATCAGAGGTATGCCACTCTCGCTATTGACTTCCTACATGCAGCACCGCAGACGGTGTGTGCGGATAGGTGATAGCAGGTCATCTCTAAAAACTACAAGCACAGGAGTACCTCAGGGGAGTATTCTAGGGTCACTCCTGTTTAATCTATACGTTAACGATAGTAATAAAGTTGGTACCAAATCAAAGTACGTTATATATGCAGATGATGTAACTCTTCTGTTTACTAATACAGAGCTCGAAACTCTCCAGTCAGATGCTAATAACTGCCTCAAAATTTCAAGCACATAGAGTGATCTTAATTCCTTTACATATTAATGTCACTAAAACAAAAGCAGTGCGTTTTTCACCGAAACTATCTCGACTTGACACATGAAATCATTCTTGGACAGTCCGCTATTGAGGTTGTAGAGTGCATAAAAACATTGGGTGTATACTTCCATAAGCATATGCTCTGGGACATAATGTCAATCATGTAACCAAGCAACTTTCGCAATGCGTTGGTTTTATGGCAAAACTACGTACACTATCGTCAAATATAAAAATTAAAATTTATAACGCATTATTTATGTCCAACTTAAACTACTGCTTTTTAGTCTGGGCCACAAAAACATCGTCTAATTTAAATCACCCGCATACACTTCAAAAAGGCTATTCTACAAATAGCTGGTGTACCATACGATGCGCATACAAAGGAACTGTTCATTCGGTTCAATTTTATCTCCATGCCGAGCCTTTACTCGTACACCCTGTCTACAAGATACAAACAGTGTTTAAGGAATAATTAACAAGTATTACTTGCCCTAGCGGAATTAAAAACCAGAACACCCCTGTATGCTACGCGTAACAATGAATTCTGGCAAGTGCCCTTTTCAAGAACCAAATACGGTGAGCAAAGCGTTCGATATACACTTCCCGTATTGTTAAATATGTTCTTTCAACAAGGAAATAATATTACTAACATCACAAGAAAGGATCTACGCAATTGGTTTGTAATAAAATAATAAGATCAAATGCTTTATTACCTACTGATGTAACACAGATAACTTCAAATGATATGAGGCACAATTTCACGAATGGTTTTGTCATGTTTCAAAGCTATATTTGTACTTATTTTCTTTCTTGATATATGTAGCGATTATAGCAGTATTGTTGAACTTCTACATTCAAATTCTCTGTATTTCCTGTGATACTGAATACGCTATATGTACATCTGCGTATTATATGTCTCTGTGCTGTATGCCTTGTAGAGGGCGCCCGAATCTTCGTCAAGTGGGAATTGCCACGTTTTGTTCGGGCCTTCCTCTATTCTTATGGAAATAAATTGAAATTGAGACCAGGGAGGCCCGCACATACGCGAGTGTGGTGAAGGGCCACACCCTCCCTGCAAGGCCAACCCCAGCACCACGCACTCGCTACGAGCCACCCCCTGCAGCCACGGCCCTGCCTCCTACTGCACCTGCGATCTTCACTGCTGCTGCCCCGAGCCCCAGCCTGGCACTACCGCCGCTCCTGTGCTCCTGCCTGCAGCCGCTGTTCCAGAGGCTCAGCCTGCTGCTACTTCTGCCTCCCCCCCAGCGCAGCCCGCAATAGACCAGCTGACAGCAGCTGTCTTACCATGCAGATAGCCAGCGCCATGCTGCCAGCAGAACACCCACTTCGAGCCATCTGCCAGCAGGCAGGGGCATGGCAGCAATCCACGAACATCCATTGCAGACGTGGTGGCCACCCTGGAGAACGCCCGGGACAGCAGAGAAGTCACCATGCTGCTACTCCTAGATGTCCGGCTGCCCCATTCTGCGGTTGAGGCAGCACTAGACAGCCTTGGCATCACGAGCTGCCTCCGGTCATTTGTCTCGGCTTTCTTGGCGGGCCGTTCATTCCAGGTACGAGTGGGCACGGTGTACAGCCAACCCAGAGACACCACCTCCAGAGTCTCACAGGGAGCGCTTCTGAGCCAGCTTTATTAACACGAAAGTGTTTTATGCCGGGGTCCACCAAGACTTCAGTGACGTATTTCCGTCACGGAAATGACGTCGAAAAAAGGTACACTAATAGCTGGCAAAGAAAAAAGATTCCGTCACCGAGCATCGAACCCACGACTGCTCGATCCGCAACAACAGATGCCGGGCACTCTATCCACTGCGCCATAGTCACAGACTATAGAGGCTTTACAAACGAGCCTTTTATATCTACCACTCTCCCGGTCGGCGGGGTGGTGTTGCCCTCTGGGAGCGGTAAGGTAAAGTAATTCGTCATTACTATGGCTTCCGCGATTAGCGCCAGCAACGCGTTACACGTCCGTCCTATTCGGCGCGTTTTCAATAAATTTCAATTTTGTCAATGCCTTTACACACCGCGAGGTGGCGACATTGGCCCAAGTGGGGTAAAAGCGTCGGCCTCGCTCATAGCATCACGCTAATCCAAACCAAAAATAGCTCTGCGACGCGCGCCTGCCACACCTGGCTTTAACACCACGTTCCCCGCTGACGCGCTCGCCCTGAGAAAAGTCGCGGCCGGGCTACCGGGGCGGCACGACGCGCTTTGCGTTTCTCTCTATTCCGGTCATGTTCAATCACATTTTAACATGCCGCGGGATGGCGACCAAGTTTTGCGTCCAATATGCGACGCTCTTCTGGCTATCACACCTCCTTCTTTGATTACGCTTTCACCGCTGACTACTACAGCTACCACAAGGCTTTGTTTAATCATTTAACATGGACGTTAGTCGTCGGGATGGAGATATACCACCAATCATCAAAGTGGGTGCATACACGTTAAACGGTGCCATTAGCTGCCGGACATCAAAATACATTTTAGAAGCTCCCCTTATATCAATGTACAGTAAGCATTCAGTTACTTCTGTAAGGGCACGCTTTACTTTCGTGTTATTGAGATTCCTATGACGGAGGGATCAACCATGTTTTTTTCAACCTGGCGCTGGCGGGGCTGACGGCGGCACTACCAGTCATGACCGCTTCCCAGTGTGGTGCTCCATCTATGTAGACGATGTGGCACTCTGGGTAAGTGGATTAAGAAGATTCTTGGTGGCCATCTGAAGCTCGCTGCAAAAGGCCCTGGATGCTGTCTTCATTATCCTTGGCGGCATTGGCTTGGCCGTGTCTCCTGGGAAGACGGAGGCACTGATGGTTCACCCACTGGCCTCGGCGCGTAAGCGGGTACAGCAGCTCGACATCGGCAGTACCACCATTCCATAGAGGCGGGAGGTGACCTACCTCTGCATCACCATCGACCACCTTCTTCCTTGGATTCCTGCAGCCAAGGCCATCTCCGCCAAGGTCCGCCGGGTCCAGCGAGCGGTGACCAGACTCCAGCAGCGAGGACAGTGCTACACATTCAAGTGGGCCCTACGGTTGAACTAGGCAGCAGCAACCTCAATCCTACTGCATGCCCTGCCATTGGTCCTGCTGTCCCTAGTCAGGATGCGCCAACTCGAGATGCCGCACAGGCGAGCGATGAGAACCATCCTGGGGCTCCCCAAGACATTGCCGATCACAGCTACACTGGCAGAGGCGGGTGAGTGGCCACTGCAACTTCTCATGCTACAGCGTGCCCTAGGACACATTGACCGTCTCCACCGTGCCCCGCATGGTGATGCGTTGCTCTCCCGACTGGGTAACCAGCAGCGGTCCCGTATGGGGTCCACTGCCAGCTGTACGAGGAGGTGATCACTGAGCAACCGGTCCCAGTGCCAACACCACTCCCAGTGCAGCCACCCCCAGAGGTCCTACGTCTCTCGGTGGGACCTCTAAGCGCCACAGAGCAACGGCGGCGCTACGACAAGCGGCTGCCTCCAATCTCGAGGGGCAACTTGACGGTAGGCTGCTCATCGTCACAGATGGCTCTGTGCTGTCAGACGTGTCTGCAGCGGCTGTCTGCACCATACGGCCTTGGGGCAGCAGCAGACAGTACAGACTAGCTTTCCGGGCGAGCTACACAGCAGCCGTACTGGTGGGGCTGAACCTGGCGGCAGACCTCCTGGCGGAGAACCTCCCGGAGACACCTGTGGCAGTCCTATGCGACTAAAGACCAGCTCTCCAAATCCTGGCAGACCTTCAACCTCAGAGCCTCACATTTAGCCGGCTGAGAACAAAGTACGCAGCACTCGCTACGGCAGGGGTGTCCATCTCTTTCCACTGGCTACCCTCTCATCTGGGGATTGACGGCAACGAGGAGGCGGACGCCCTCGCAAGGGACGCCCACCCCAACTGAAAAAACGACCTGGGCTCTATGCTGGCCCAACGGGCATGGCCGACCTGGCCGGCCATGGCCCGAGTTTGGCCGACAGAGTTGGGGCGAGGTTGGTATTGGTTAATGGCCTTACACCATTGGCTGCTAACATAGGCCCAAGGCCGTAGGCCGACCTTGAAGACCTCAGACGGTGCACAGCTGAATCAAATAATTTTGTGCGAATAATGTAGTGCAAAAAGTGACAGGCGACGCTTAACGCTCATACAATATATTTTCGCTGACTGAGAAATAATGCGCGCGGTGTAGGAAAAAAACATTGCGCACACAGATATAAAGCAATGTCGGCTTGTCGCTGGCTCATAGTACCTGGCCAACGTGGTAGGTAGCAAAGCAAGGCCCTACGGAGGACCACGTTTGGTCACCCGAGCATTGGGTGCCGACTCTTTCCCTATCATTTGCCGACCGTTGGCTGAACGTCTTCGGCCAACTAATAACCAGCGTAATTGATTGCCAATCAGGGCCTCACTTTGGGCTGCCATTGGTCGGCCAACAATACCGGTTGCCGAGCGCTGCCCATTTGTTTGCCAACCATCGGCCGTCGGCCAATTTCAGTAGGGACCACCCTGCAGTCCCTCTCACAGGGGCGATTGCAGCATCACACTACACCAAGCCCAGGCTTAAGAAGCTCCTGACTGCAACACACCAGCACGCCATGGTGGTTGCCAACCGGCCGCCCAGGCCCCTCCCATAGAGAGGTCTATCACCCCGAGACCGCTCCACGCTACTACGTCTTCGCACAGGATGTGTGTGTACTGCGGCCAGGCTACATGCCAAGGGCCACATTTCCTCGCTGGCCTGCAGTAGGTGCGGAGACACAGAGACACTGGACCACATGTTATGCTCCTGCCCTGGACAAGGAGCGCGCTGCGGTCACCACTGTCTATCGGTGCCACGGACTTCCGCGCACCACCATGAGCGACCTGCTCGACCCGGCACGACCATACGTTCCAGCCCTCCTCAGCCTCCTGGAGTTTGTAAACTCCAACGGGCTCCTCTGCCAGGAGTAACCGATGCCACCAGTAACCGAACTTGTGCCCGATAAGGAAACAAATAAAAGGAATTCTCCTAGCAGTCCCAAGAACAGTCCTCTTCTTCTTTTTAATCGCCACCTTTTCTTCTTCTCCTTCTTCTTGTGTTCCGCATGGGTCGCGCGCAGCGGCTATTCCCTGGGTCGCAGGCACGTGCTCTCCGCCACACTTTTGCTTTGGCTCGCACGTATGCCGAAAACACTTTCGAGGGCGTAGGAATCGGCCAGCACGCGTAGCTTGAAGTCATCTTGTGTCATTGCCCCCCTTTCCAGAGTGCATCGTCCTGATGCTCGCGACAAACTGGTTGCCAGGCTGTCAATCATAACACCTCTTCGTGGATGCAGTTATCGTCCAGCAGCGTTGTGTCCTCGATGGTTCATTGTCTGTCGTAAAAGGGTTTCATCCTGACGACATGCACAATTTCTGTGCGATGCCGCCGTCGTTTTGACATTTCTTGTCCCACTCGAATAACTTCGTAGTTCAACGAGCCAAGGCGGCGGAGCACTCTGTATGGGCCGAAATAGCGGTGAAGCAGCTTTTCCCATAGGCCACGTATCCGTACGCGAATCCACACCCATACTCTGTCTCCCGGTGCGTACTGGACGTGTCTTCGTCGTAGAATATATCGATGCGTGTCGGCTTTCTGTTGTTGGTGAATACGATGTCCCGCCAGCTGTCTTGCTTCTTCTGCTCTTTGTATATAATCGTTGACATCATAGTCATTCTAGGACGTCTCATCAATAGGTAACATTGCATCTAAAGGTGTGGTGACCGTCCGGCCAAACACAAGTTGGAATGGCGTCATTCGAGTTGTCTCTTGCAGTGCGGTGTTACAGGCGAATGTCGCATAGGGTAATATTTTATCCCATGTACGGTGCTCTATGTCCACGTACATCGACAACACATCAGCCAACGTTCTGTTCAGTCGTTCAGCAAGTCCATTCGCTTGTGGATGATATGCCGTCGTTTTCCTATGACTAGTGTGCGTCAATCTCATAATAGACTTTGTCATATCGGCCGCAAATGCGGTTCCTCGGTCTGTGATTAGCACTGTAGGAGCGCCATGCCGCAGTACGATGTTGCTGACGAAGAATTCGGCGACTTCAACGGCGGTTCCTCTAACAAGAGACGCTGTCTCGGCATATCGAGTTAGATAGTCGGTCGCGACTATGATCCACCGCTTCCCCGACGACGACGTAGGAAATGGGCCAAGTAAGTCCATTCCCACTTGCGCGAATGGGGCCTCTGGTGGTTCTATCGGTTGTAGAAGACCTGCTGGTTTCAGCGGTGGGGTTTTACGTCTCTGGCAGTCCCGGCAAGTTCTAACATAGTGTTGTACAGAGCTGAGCAACTTCGGCCAGTAGTGTTTAGTGCGGATGCGTGCCAGCGTCCTGCTTACTCCTAAGTGCCCTGCGGATGGACCGTCGTGGCAAGCCTCCAAAACCTCTGGTCGTAGAAGTGAAGGCACGACGAGTAGGAATGTCGCTGTATTGTTTTCAAATTTCCTTTTGTACAGGACGTTGTTTCGGAGGACGAACGCCGACAAGCCGCGGGCAAAAGCTCGTGGAACATCGACAGACTGCCCATGTAAGTACTTGATCAGTCCGGGTCGGATTTCTGATGATGTGCCATCTCTGATGTTGTCACAGCTCCCAAGAATGCAAAATCCTGTCCGTCCTCGGTAGAAGTAGAGGCAGCGGGTTGAATCGGAGCACGTGACAAGCAATCAGCATCACTGGGCTTGCGACCGGACTTATACACAATCGTGACATCGTATTCCTGCAATCGCAGGCTCCATCTTGCAAGCCATCCACATGGGTCCTTGAGATTAGCCAGCCAGCATAATGAATGATGGTCGCTTATAGCTCGAAAAGGCCTACCATATAAATATGGCCGAAACTTGGCGATAGCCCATGTCACGGCGAGGCATTCTTTTTCTGTCGCCGATTAGTTCATCTCAGCTTTCGAAAGAGTGCGACTGGCGTAGGCAATGACGCGTTCTTGTCCGTTTTGCCATTGGATGAGTACGGCCACGAGACCTAAATTGCTTGCGTCTGTGCGGATATCTGTTTCTGCTTTCTCGTCAAAATGCGCAAGGACTGGATGGCTTTGAAGGCACTTCCGTAGTTCGCTGAAGGCATCCTCCTGTTCGCCAAGCCATACGAAAGGCATGTCTTCTTTCGTCAGTCGCGTTAGCGGTTCAGCAATTCGTGAAAATTTTTTTGACGAATCTTCTGTAATAGGCGCAGAGACCCGAAAATCGCCTAACAGCCTTTTTATCCGTTGGCTTCGGAAATTTTGCCACGGCCTCAGTCTTCCCAGGGTCTGGGCGGACGCCTTCCGCACTGATGACATGGCCGAGGAAAAGGAGCTCACGGAAGCCGAAATGACATTTCTGCGGCTTTATCGTCAAATCTGCTGACTTGATAGCGGTGAGCACAGCCCGCAGTCTTTCCATGTGTTGCTCGAAGGTGGCAGAGAAGACTACAACTTCGTCAAGATAAACCAGGCAAGACTGCTATTTCAGACCGGAGAGCACTGTGTCCATCATTCGCTGGAATGTGGCGGGAGCTGAACAAAGACCAAAGGGAAGTACCTTGAAATCGTATAAACCGTCCGGGGTCACAAACGCCGTCTTTTTGCGATCTCTTTCGTCATCTTCTATCTGCCAATATCCACTTTTAAGGTCCAGTGAGGAAACGTACTTGGCATCTCGTAGCCTATCGAAAGTGTCATCGATTCTTGGAAGCGGATAAACATCCCATTTGGTGACGGCATTCAGTTTCCGGAAATCAATGCTGAAACGTAAAGTCTGGTCTTTTTTCTTCACAAGGACAACAGGCGACGCCCAGGGACTTGCCGACGGCTGGATCACGTCGTCCTTGAGCATCTCTTTAACCTGATTTCCAACAGCTTCTCGTTATTTTGGTGACACTCGGTAGGGATGCTGGTATATAGGCCTCACGGACTCGTCGACAATGATGCGATGTTTGGCGATAGGTGTTCGTCGGACTTTAGATGACGTCGAGAAACATTCGGCGAATTCCCTTACAAGGCTCCCTATTAGCTCTTTTTGACAAAGTAGTAGTCCTGGTTCGATGTCGATGGCAGCAAGGACAGAGTCCACGTCTTGTAAATCAGATTTCGTGGTTTCAGAAGTCTGCAGCTCCGTAACCTGGACGAAATCATTCAGACTGGCGATGACGGTTCCCTTTGCAATGTGTTGCACCTCATTTCCAAAGTTGGTAAGGAGAACATTGGTACATCCCTCATGTAGCTGAACAAGGCCTCGTGCCATGCAGATCCCTTTTTGAAGTATCAGTGCGGTGTTGCTATCAGCAAATCCTTCGAAGTCACTGAATGCTTTGTTGGTTACTGCGACAGATATGCTCAACCTCGGCGGTACCATGACGTCGTCATCCGCAATACAAAGGTCATATACGTTTTGTTCAGTGTCCAAGATAGCGATAGCGTTCCTAGTCGAGAATGAGACACAAGACATAGAGTAACAGAAAATGACAAGAGTGGACACACGAGCCTATAAACGGCGGAGCTACGCAGCTTCTCGCCAGCCGTTAGACGGCAGCACGTCACTCCCTGTTTCCAAGAGAACGCGCGTACTAGTTATCTACTGCAGTACCTTTTCTGGTTCACGATACATCTACTTGTCTTTGTCAGATTATGTGGCTGCGGCAGTGGCTTCCGCTGGCTCGCAGTGCGGCTCTAAATCCGTCTTTATCGTCTGCGATTGGACAGTTCGAAATCATCGATTGGTAGCTGTCATGACCATATATGGTCAGATTTGCCGGCAAGACGACGCGGCGACGCATATAAAATTGGCTCTACCTGCTCCGCGGATAATTCGCTGGGATCGTCTGCCGGGAAGTTACTCTGCTTGGCGGCTGCTTGGTAAGAACGCCTTCATTAGGTTCTTTTTTCCCTTCATTACTTTGCAATGTATTTGTCTCTACAGCTTTAAGTTGACATTTGACGCAATTTGTGTTTTAGCGCCGAAAGCTTCTTTGTGCTTCGCGTATGGTGCTCGTGAATTGCTTTGCATTAAGAAATAGCTACTTGAAATGCTACGCAGCTTTTCCCTTCATTACTTTGCAATGTATTTGTCTCTACAGCTTTAAGTTGACATTTGACGCAATTTGTGTTTTAGCGCCGAAAGCTTCTTTGTGCTTCGCGTATGGTGCTCGTGAATTGCTTTGCATTAAGAAATAGCTACTTGAAATGCTACGCAGCACGTTAGCGAAGAAATCGTTTCTTGGCGCCAAAAATGAGTCGCCGCTTGCGTCGTAAGGTTTTCTTTGTGCATACAATGCCGTTACACGCAGTTCTAATTCACTGCATGGGTGTGCAAATGTGTGAAAGAGTGCAGTTATGCTTTGAATCGTTATTTGTGGTATTCGCAGTTTGCTTGACGCCTATGTTAAGAGCCAAATTAGAGAGAACTTGAGAAATGAGAACAGTGTTCGTTGGCCGTGGCTACGACGTAATATTCTCGTACCGAAGGTTGCTTTGTTTTCACTGCGGCAACTGCTGGGACTGTTTTTCGCGAAAGGGCGCTGAGAAGTGCGTCGGAGACAATTTGTGCGAAGGCCAGAGAAAATACGGTCAACTTTTTCTCTTTTTTCAGGTCATGCCGTCCGGAGTCAAGTACTACGGCAGCTACTGCTGCGCTGCGTGGTGCAACAACAACGGCAGGACAGGGAGAGAGCGTGGTACTAAGTGGTTCAGGATTCCGCGAGACGACAGGTAGCCCTTTGCACATTTCCAAGATGTAATTTTGAAGTTGTGGTTGTCATTAACTAACTATCAAAGTATGTTTGTATCTTTCGCACTATTTTGCCGTTCAGCTAGTTAGTGTTTGGATGGTCATACATGCATATTCTTCATTCGCCTAAATCGAGTGGCCCCTTTTCACTCTCAAAACTCTGAAAACTTCGCACTGGAGGTGTCGCGGAGCTGGGCGGCCTTCCTCGTTTCTCCTTTCTTTTTCTGTTTCTTGCATCTTTTTCTGTCCCTATCTCTTTCTCTCTCTACCTAGTTTTCCCTTTCTGTATCTCTCTGGGCTCATTCTTGCTATGTATTTCTTCATTTTCTCTGTCCCTCTGTTTCTTTTTCTCTTTATTTGTTTTTCACTCTGTGTCTTTGTCACCTTTTCATGCCTTTTCCTTTCATTCCTGTCTGCGTTCTATCTCATTTTCACATGGTCGTTTTTGTTTGACACTCGCACCAGTTGTATTTGGTAGTAGAGCTTGCCAGATTCCTGTGGTGCTTATCCTTCCGAGGAGTTTTGCATGACTGAGCACAACTTAATGATAGCTTAAACAGCTCCACTGTAAAGAGAACGAAGAGAGAGTGAGAGTTTATGATAAGTTTTACGATGTTGCACAAGTCAGTGGCAGCTTAATTGAGTTTGTTTTAAAAAATGTAGTTCCCAATGCGTTAAACTCTGTTGGATATACATGACTTGCAGCTATTGGCCATTGCTGGTGTTCTATCTGTTGCCTTAAGTGCTTTCATCATGAGTGCGCATTGGAGTTGGACTTCCCTCTTAAGCAGAACTCCCCCCACCCCCAGGGCAAAGGTCTGGTTGCAGTATGCTGATCGTCAAGACCTGCTTTCTAAGCCAGCCTCGCAGCTGTATGCCGTCTACCGCCTGTGCAGTGAGCACTTTGAGCCACAGTGCTTTATGGACCCTGGGCGAACAAAGCTTAAAAAAACCGCTCTTCCTTCTGCCCCCCCATTGACTCGCTGGCAGATGATGATAGCGCAGGGTAAACTGTTTGAGAAATGCGTGTGCACACAACTGTCCAAAGTTGTGTTTTTTTTGTACTAACTCTGTGCACTGTGTCGTAACCTTCTGGTTACTTTAGGCAGAGGCTATTTTCTCTATAAAACACTGTTGCTAAATCGCAAGGTGTGTGTTATGTGTGTTGTACTTATCTCTGTGTTTTTCAATGCATCGCCTTCAGCGATTGTCTAGCAGTCTGTCCTGTGTTAACTCACTTTGTTGTTATTTGTGAGCTGTGTTCATTTCGTTAAGCATTCAAACCATGTAAACAAATACATGGCCATTGCGTGCCGTCTACTTTATTCTATACCTTATTCTATACTGCTGGCATTTATTCTGTCCAGCCCAGTCTACCAGTCCATTTGTGGCATGTGAGAGCTTTGTTGACATGAGGTCTGACCCGGAGATCCTTCATTCATGACTGCAGTGAACCTTTCCCACCTTATGGTTCACAGGGTCAAGGTAACATTTCTCGTTTTCTGATGGTAGCTGTCAAGTTGCATAGTGCTAATCCAACTTGTCCATAAGTGCATGTAGTGCTTGATCATGCTGCCAGTAGGCACGGTGTGGCAGATGCAGTGAATGCAATTGCGTAAGAAGTATCCCTTACCTTAAACCACTGTTTCAGAGCTGCTCATAAGTCTGGTCTTACTAATTCACATCTGAACTAGGTGTCCTTATTTTGTGTGGGTGCATGAGCATGTCTTATGGTGCTAATTTGATTGATGGGAGGCCTCTATTAATGCAAAGTTTTTTTTAGGGGTAACCAAAGCGGCTTCCAGGAGAACATCCAGTCTAGTCGGGGGTGACGAGAGTGAGAGTGTAAAGGAGAGCTCCTGTTCCCTGGCACTGCCTGGTAAGTCGTCTGTCGTTCTCTTTTGTGTTAATTCAGACTTTATCTGATGGCAGGAAAATGGTTAGAGGAAAGGTGTTTCTGTTCAACAGTTCGTTCTTTTGTGTTATTGCAGAAGGGACCCTAGTCGACAGCCACAAGCAACCTGTGAAGGGTGCTGCGGAGACTCCTTGCTCTACTGCCCATGGTAAGGAGTTTTTCTGGCACAGTTTGCTCGGTATCTCATTGGTGTCTTTCGTTGATGTCATTGCAGAAGAAAGTCCAGTCGGTGGTGACAAGAGTGAGAGTGTAAAGGAGAGCTCCTGTTCCCTGGCACTGCCTGGTAAGTCGTCTGTCGTTCTCTTTTGTGTTAATTCAGACTTTATCTGATGGCAGGAAAATGGTTAGAGGAAAGGTGTTTCTGTTCAACAGTTCGTTCTTTTGTGTTATTGCAGAAGGGACCCCAGTCGACAGCCACAAGCAACCTGTGAAGGGTGCTGCGGAGATTCCATGCCCTACTGTCAATGGTGAGATGCGGTTTAATGGCACCAATTGCTTAGTATCTTATTGCTGTCCTTGTTAATCTGCTTGCAGAGTCAAGTCCAACCAGCAGTGACGAAAGTGACGGCGAAAAGGAGAGCGCTTGTTCCTCGGCCCCACCTAGTAAGAGCGTTATTTCTTTTTATGTTTGTTGGGCAACCATCTCTAACGTAGTCTTGCCTCACGGGCATGGGCTGAGCAGCTATATGGCAAAGTGCAGTGTCCGTCATAATCATAATAGTTTCGGGGCATAAAATCTCTGCAGTTGTTATTGAAAAGCCTAAAGGCATGTGTTGCAGAGTGCTTGGCCTTGCTGCATATACAGCACACAAAGCAGCTAAAAGTTAAGGTAACTAACATAGTGGCCATCGACACTAATTTATCCAGGAGCTGCATCGTAAATGCAGCTCCTAGTGAGTTATGAAAGTAGCTTACAAAAGTGTTATAAATCAAAAGAGCCCAATGATGTGACATTCATTATTTTTTGCTATTATGGTGAACACAGCACTGTGCTTTTGAGATTCATGGGTGAGCCATCTGACGGACCATATATATTAAGTCTGTTGCGACACCTGTACTTACTTCTACGGTTGCATTACAAGCTGGGAATGAGTACAAACAAGGATCTGTCCTTCGGCACGGATACTTGAACTTTAGTGCTTGCCTACTGTTGCAAGATTTATTGTTTCAAATGTGTGATAATACATGTCATCTTGATAACTATCCCAACGGTACATCTTAAACATATAATTTTTGTGTGCCGGCGGCTCTCCTAAACAGCTTTGCAGTAAATTAGAGTCCCTTTTGTAGGATGCGTTCCGTAAAGCACTGACTGTTTATAGCTACAGCAAAGCAGGCTTTTCATAGCAATAACTGTACAATGTTGTACTGCTAGGTTTTCTTTAGAAAATAAAATTGGCCTGCTTATAACATAAGCACCCTTTGTGAACGAAGCAACATCAGTTATTCTCTAATAATGTAAGTTTACTTTGCAGTAAAATACTGTTTTTTCTTTTTCTAGCTTCTGCAGGCACTTCATCCACCTTTGCGGCAAAGTCTCGCCGGCCAAAAGAAATCATCAAGCGGCTTCAAGGGAGGGTGTGCAAGTACAAGAAGACTATTGAACGACTACGGAAACGGCAGGTGAAGACTCCCCGCACAACTGAAGAAGCGTTCGATGTTGTCAAACCTTTTGTCACTGATGAAATGTTTCAGCTCTTAAAAAGTCACGTTCAGCTGAGAGGAAAAAGCAGGGGTAAACGTTTTACTCGGTGGATGAAAAAATTTGCTTTGCAGTTGCATTTCTGTGGTGCAAGAGCGTATCGCTTTTTGTCATCGTTCCTAACACTGCCTAGTGAACGTTCCATAAGGAGATGGCTCTCAAATGTAAGAATGCTGCCGGGAATAATTCCAGGGATAGTTCAATCCATTGGGTTGTCGACTAAGTCGTGGAGCAAGCGCGACAGAGTGTGCGCTTTAATTTTTGATGAGATGATGCTTAAAAAAAATTTGGCTTATGATGTGACCCAAGATGTTGTGCAGGGCTTCACAGACAATGGTGTTGAGCGAACTTCAACAATCGCAGACCGGGCTATGGTGGTCCTGCTTTCTGGAATCTCTAAGAGATGGGTTCAGCCAGTAGCTTACACAGTAGCCCACGCCTCTGCATCATTTTCACACTTGCACAACCTATTAATGTCACTGATTAAGCAGTTGCAAGAAATCGGAATATCGATAAAAGCCTTAATATGTGACCAGGGAGCATCAAATGTGAGCTTGTCGAGGCAGCTGGGAGTATCTGTGGCAAAACCATTTTTCACTGTTGATGGAAACCGCATCTTTTTCATTTTCGATGTACCACATCTTGTGAAAACTACGCGGAACAACCTGCAGATGCACAAACTTCATATTGGACAGGAGGTTGTAGACTGGGCACACATTACCAAGTTGTATCATTCAACCCATGAGCTAAGGCTTCGATTGGCACCAAAATTAACGGAAAGACATATCTATCAGAAACCATTCAGCAATATGAAAGTGAAGCGGGCGACCCAGGTTCTTAGTGCATCCGTTTCCATTGCAATTACTGCACTTGTGTACGTTAAAGAACTGCCAGAATCTGCGCTGGCCACGGCCAATTTTTGTGACAGGATGGACATGCTGTTTGATGCTTTGAACAGTTCGAGTCCAAAAAAGAATGCTCAGAAGATGAGGTATGCAATTATTAAAGGGCAGTCTGAAGTGCTCGACTTCCTTGAGGCAGCTGCTCCATGGGTTGCTACTTGGAACTTTGAAGGCAGGCGGCAGCCACATACGATCACAGGGTGGCAGGTCACTATTAGAGCAATCCTGATGCTCTGGGAAGAGCTCTCGAATAAGTACAACTTCAGATTCCTCCTCACCAGGCGGCTACAACAGGACCCTTTAGAAAACATGTTTGGAAGCATTCGACAAAGGCAAGGATGCAACATGAACCCCACTGTTCCCCATTTTATAAGTGGTCTAAAGCACATTATGATCCAAAGAATTATGAAACTTTCAGATAAAGGAAACGTTGAGGAGGACAGACGTGTACTTCTTCAAGAGCTCTCGCCATTTTCATTCCACAAGCCATCGCTTGCAGATCATGTTCAGCCACCTTGCTCGGATGACTTCCCTCCACTTGAGGATATAAGTCTGCTTGCTTCACTGAACCAGTCGCATGCTGTCGATGATGCAGCATCTTACTACGTCGCAGGGTTTCTTATTAAGAAGTTTCTTGAAAAGTGCCCTGAGAATTGCCATTGTTCGGCATTTCTGAAGGATGATGAAAATGATTTGAGGCAGGAACACCAGTATTTTATGATGCTGAAAGCTTATCATGTACCTGGCAAGTTGTTTGGAAATTTGACTGTTCCGTCTGCCAGAGCGTTTGAAATGTTCCAGGAATTGGAATCTGCCTTTCTTTCCATTGTTGAAAGTGTGGTTCATTGCCATGGCATCTGCTCTATCTTGTCTGCTAAACTGTCATCCTCAAATTTCCACCTTTGTTCACTGGATTGCCATGCTAGGTTTCTGAAGATGTACTGTCGAATACGCTTGTGTTGGCATGTCAGATTTGTTAACCGCAACTTGGACAAAGTTCGCTTTCAGTCCTCAGTTTCTGGCTTGCAGCTTGACAAGTTTAAGTCTTAAACCAAAGGATGTGGGTTTTATGTGATATAAGTGTGAGGCTTAGAAAACCTCCTAGTGTGATGTTTGTGCGAGATGCATTGAAATTGCATGTTGCTTTGTGAAAAATGTGAAACTACTTAAAAAAAAATGGGGGGCGGAATGATTTGTTTTGCACTGTGCGCGATAGCTGCTTGTATACCTAATAAGAAAGGTTGGACTTCGAAAGCTTATTGTAGTCCTCTGTGATGCTAATGCTGTCTTCTGCACTTTTATTGTATTGTGGGAATTTTCTAAATATCGCCATCGCCTATTTATTCCTACTGTGCAATTTCTCAACACGTGGCAGCTGTCTTGCTTTGTGTAGTGCACCCATCTTTTGTACGTGCTTACCGAGAATGTGACTTGAAATAAAATGTTTCGTCTCTCCCAACGATTGTCATGTCTGCATAAACAATGGCATTGTGTGCTCGCCGCTCTGGCGGTGTGGCTTACACGAAGCTTCTTATGCATGCAAATAACGCGTAAAAAAAAAATATATATATATATATATATATATATATGACCTCCGAGACAATCACACGAATAAAAGTGGTCTCGGGGGCCGTGTAATTTTACCTATAGCTAAATAATGGCCTCTGAGATCGGCATTTTTAATTATTTTTTTGCGACTTCCGATCTCTGAGGCGGCTGTTAGGATTCCCCACTTCCGTTTGGTGCGCTGCGAACCCAAATCAGCCGCAGGGGCCTACGGGAGTGTCCTCTCTTAACCTTTTCTATATTACTCTATGCACAAGATTCTCGCAAGTTGATCACAGCGCCGTTGGCTCGTAAGAAATCCATGCCGATAATCAAGTCTCTTCAGCGTTCGGTCAGCACATTAAAGCTGGCAACGTACGTGAAACCCCGAATTCCTATTCTTTCGGTGCATATTCCAGTCGGGTCGATGAGGTGCCCTCCTGCTGTACGAACTTGTGGTCCCTTCCAAGGAGTCGGCACTTTCTTCAGTATTACAGCAAAAGCTGTTATGAGATCATTTCAGCGGCCGTTTTTGGCGCCGTAGTTGTCGGCCGCCGTCGGTGTCCGTAACCACTATCGCTCGAAATAAAAAAAAGCCGCCAGGTCCCACGTATTGTGGGAATCGTTGTAATGCGAAGCAGCCAGCAAAGAGCTGCATACATCGTCTTGTCTGTCATTGAGGAAAATGCGTGCCACTCATGTTATTTATGTTCGTTACACAGTAACGTCGCGCAATACCAATTTTGGGGTAGACCAAGCTAGCGAAACGGCCGCCAGCGCACCATGAGCATGGCACGTAAGTCATGCTGTACATGACATGCGTGTCATGATTTTCATGTTAACTCGTGTTATTTATGTTCGTCACACAGTCACGTCGCGCAATACCAATTCCGGGGTAGATCAAGCTAGCGAAACGGCTGCCGGCGCACCATGAGCGCGGCATGTAAGTCATGCTGTACATGACATGCGTATCATGATTTTCATGTTAAGTCGGGTTATTTAGGTTCGTCACACAGTGACGTCGCGCAATACCAATTTCGGGGTAGATAAAGCTAGCGAAACTGCCGCCAGCGCACCATGAGCGCGGCACGTAAGTCATGCTGTACATGACATGCTTCTCATGATTATCATGTTAAGTCGTGTTATTTACGTTCGTCACACAGTCACGTCGCGCAATACCAATTCCGGGGTAGATCAAGCTAGCGAAACGGCCGCTAGTGCACCATGAGCGTGGCATGTAAGTCATGCTGTACATGACATGCGTGTCATGACTTTCATGTTAACTCCTGTTATTTATGTTCGTTACACGGTAACGTCACGCAATACCAATTTCGGGGTAGATCAAGCCAGCAAAACGGCCGCCAGCGCACCATGAGCGTGGCACATAAGTCATGCTGTACATGACATACGTGTCATGGTTTTCTTGTTAACTTGTGCTCTTTATGTTCGTCATAAGTCATGTCGCAAGACACCAATTTTGGTATATATCAAGCTAGTGAAACGGCCGCCAGCGCACCATGAGCGTGGCACGTAAGTCATGCTGTACATGACATGCGTGTCATGATTTTCATGTTAACTCATGTTATTTATGTTCTTTACACAGTAACGTCGCACAGTACCAATGTTGGCATATATCAAGCTAGCGAAACGGCCGCGAGCGCACCATGAGCGTGGCACGTATATCATGCTGTACATGACATGCGTGTCATGATTTGCACGTTAGGACCTGTCAGTCATGTTCGTCATACACTCTTGTCACGCCGTATCAATTTTGGTATATATCAAGTTAACGAAACGGCCGTAAGAGCACCAAGACTGTGGCATGTATATTGTCACGCACAGTTTAAGAAAACACTTTTAATTCGGGCGAACTTGTGCCCTGCAAACATATAGTCACAACAAGAATGTCTCTATAGAACACCGTTTTTCTACCAGAGTCTCACACTTCTTCTCGAGTCCCGTCCGTTCGCACGCGCCTGTGTTGTCAGAGCCCATGGCATCCACCGGTAATCCTCTTTCTCTTTCCGTGGACAACTAGAAAGGTTGTAGGAAACGTCCGGCGCGCGTACTTTGAATGTAGGTTGCGTCATTACCCCCTTTCTGAGAATGCATCGTCCCGATGCTTGCTGTGAGGTAGTTTCCAGGGTAGCATTCATGATGCTGTTGACGAAAGTAGACATCGTCCAGCAGTGGCGTCTGATTGATCACTGTCTGTCGTAGTACGGCTTCATTCGGACGAGATACACAATTTCTGTGCGATGCCGCCGCCTCGATGATGCTACTGGCTCTTCTGGGACAACTTCGTAGTTGAGAGGACCAAGCTGGCGAAGTACTTTATAGGGGCCAAAATAACGTCTGAGTAGTTTTTCGGAGAGCCCACGTACACGTACTGGAGTCCACACCCATACTTTGTCTTGTCTCCAGGAGCATACTTGACGTCTCTTCGTCGTAAATTATAACGACGGGCGTCGGCTTCTTGTTGCTGCTGGATGTGATGTCGCGCAAGCTGTCTTGCTTCTCAGCTCTTTGCGTGAAGTCAATGGTATTTTGGTCGTTGTCAGAATTTTGATCAACAGGCAGCATTGCATCTAGGGGCGTGGTAACAGTTTCTGCCAAAAACAAGTTGAACGGTGTCATGCGAGTCGTCTCCTGTACAGCGGTATTGTACGCGAACGTTGCATACGGTAATATTTTATCCCAAGTTCGATGCTCTATGTCCCGTACATCGACAACATATCAGTCAACGTTCTGTTGAGCCGTTTCGGTCAGTCCATTTGCTTGGGATGATACGCTGTTGTTTTTTCTGTGACTGGTGTGCGTCAATCTCATAATGGACTTTGTCAAATCAGCCGTGAATGCGGTTCCTCGGTCTGTTATCAGCACTGTAGGAGCGCCATGCCGCAGTACAATGTTCGTCACGAAGAATTCGGCTACTTCAGCAGCAGTTCCCCTCACAAGAGACGCTGTCTCGGCATATCGAGTTAAATAGTCCGTGGCGACGATGATCCATCGCTTCCCTGACGTCGACGTAGGAAATGGGCCGAGTAAGTCCATTCCCACTTGTGCAAATGGGGCTTCAGGTGGCTCTATAGGTTGGAGGAGACCTGCTGGTTTCAGCGGTGGTGTTTTACGCCCTTGGCAATCCCGGCAAGTTCTTACATAGTGCTGCACAGAATTCAGTAATTTCGGCCAGTAATATTTCGTGCGAATGCGTGCTAATGTTCTGGTCACTCCTAAGTGTCCTGCTGATGGGTCATCGTGGTACGCTTCCAAGATCTCGGGTCGTAACACTGAAGGGACGACAGGCAGGAATGTCTCTGTATTGTGCTCAAAGTTTCGTTTGTACAAGACGTCATTTCTGGTGACGAATGACGACAAGCCACGGGAAAAAACACGTGGAACATCAACAGGTTGTCCCTCTAAGTATTTCATTAGCATAACTAACTCAGGGTCAGATTGCTGATGTTTTGCCATCTGCGACGTAGTCACAGCTCCCAAAAAAGGGAAGTCTTGTTCGTTTTCTGTGGAAGTAGGGCCACTAGATTCAATCGGTGCGCGCGACAAACAGTCAGCATCACTGTGCTTGTGCCCGGACTTGTATACGACCGTTATATCATACTCCTGCAGCCGTAGGCTCCATCTGGCTAGACGTCCAGACGGGTCTTTGAGATTCGCCAGCCAACACAGTGAATGGTGGTCGCTAATGGCTCGAAAAGGTCTGCCATATAAGTATGGCCGAAATTTACTGATGGCCCACACTACCGCAAGACATTCTTTTTCTGTCGTCGAGTAGTTTATCTCAGCCTTCGATAGTGTGCGACTAGCGTATGCAATGACCCGTTCTACTCCTTCCTGCCATTGAATGAGGACGGCCCCGAGACCCAAGTTGCTTGCGTCTGTGTGAATATCCGTTTCAGCTTCCTCATCAAAATGTGCAAGAACTGGATGACTCTGAAGACGCTGTCGCAGTTCACTGAAGGCATCCTCTTGTTCCTTCAGCCAAATGAAAGGGGTGTCTTCCTTCGTCAGCCGCGTTAGTGGTTCCGCAATCTTCGAGAAATTTTGAACAGAGCGTCTGTAATAAGCGCAGAGGCCCAGGAACCGTCTAACTGCCTTTTTGTCCGTTGGTTTTGGAAATTTTTCTACTGCGGCTGTCTTCTCAGGATCCGGGCGAATGCCTTCAGCACTAATGACATGTCCGAGGAAAAGGAGCTCGTGGAAGCCGAAATGACATTTCTGTGGCTTTATCGTCAGATCTGCTGAACTGATAGCTTTCAGCACAGCTCGCAGTCGTTCCACATGCTGATCGAACGTAGCAGAAAAAACCACAACATCATCAAGATAAACGAGACAGGACTGCCACTTCAGTCCGGACAGCACACTGTCCATCATCCGCTGGAACGTTGCGGGAGCTGAACAAAGGCCGAATGGAAGTACCTTGAATTCATATAGCCCGTCAGGTGTCACGAATGCCGTCTTCTCGCGATCTCGTTCGTCCACTTCTATCTGCCAGTACCCAATTTTTAGGTCTAGGGAGGAAAAGAACTTCGCATCTCGTAGCCTATCCAAAGTGTCGTCAATTCTTGGAAGTGGATAAACATCGCGCTTAGTGACGGAGTTCAACCTTCGGTAATCTATACAGAAGCGCAAGGACTGGTCTTTTTTCTTTACAAGCACCACAGGCGACGCCCATGGACTCGCCGATGGCTGAATTACGTCGTCTCTGAGCATTTCCCCTGACTTGATTCCCGATGGCTTCTCTCTCTTTTTATGACACCCTGTAAGGGTGGTGGTGTATAGGCCTGACTGATTCGTCCACAATGATACGATGTTTGGTAACAGGCGTACGTCGGACCTTAAATGACATAGAAAAGCATGCGGCGAATTTCCTTACAAAGTTCTCTATCTGTTCCCTCTGGCTTGGTAGTAGTCCTGGCTCGATGTCAATGAATCCGAGGACAGACTCCTCATCTTGGAAACCAGGTGATGAGTCCTCGGAAGTGTTGAGGTCCGTAACGTGGGTGTAGTCTGTGGGAATCGAGCGCGCCCACCCCTTTGGCGCCTCGTTCCCCAGCTAGCGCGTGTGTTGGGCTCGCGCGGCTCGAGCGCCGGGGACCGCCGTTAATCGGCGGTATGGCGACCGCGGCGGCAGCGCCAGCCATGCGTCGCTTCCCGGCGCGCGGGCACGCGTCCGGGCATGCCTCGACATGCTCACATGCTCACGCCACCAAGCTAGCTTGCGTCACTGCGCAACGCCGTTCCTCATTGGCCGCCAGTGACAACCCCCCTTTCCCCCTTGAGCTCGCTTCTGTCTGGCGCGGGCTTGCCCGCGTCAGAGATGCTCTCAGGCTAGCACGAGAGGTTGACGCGCTGCTCTAGCAGGCGGCTTCTCGTTCGTGTGCTCGACCGCTGCCCTTTGTGTGGTAGTCTTAGCGCCGCTGGCAAGCGTACTTGCTCGGTCTTGCGGAGTTCCCTATACGGCCTGCAAGCCCGTGAGTGTCGTACTGTGCTGCATCTTGGGTTAATAAACCCGTTGTTGCTGTTACCCTGCCTCGTGCGTGGTTTCTGCGCCGTGTCGGAGAAAACGACGAACCCGGCCGCAGCGTCGTCGCACGCAGCGGCAGTGGAGAACGTCGCGTCCCTGCACGGTCGCGCTCGTAGGTACGCCTAGTGCAAACCTATCTCCACAAGTCATGTATGCTCGCAATGACGGTTCCTTTCGCAAGGTGTCGTACTTCATTCCCAAAGTTGGTGAGCAAAACGTTAGCACATCCGCCACTAAGCTCGACAAGGCCTCTCGCCATGCAGATACCTTTTTCGACTATGAGTCCGGCATTGCTGTCTGCAAGCCCTTTATAGTCACTGAACGCATTGCTGCTTACTGTGACAGCTATGCTGGACCTTGGAGGTATCACCACGTCGTCGTCCGCGATACAGAGGTCGTTGACTTTTTCTTCGGTGTTGTATGTTGGGATGGCGAGCCTTGCTGAGAATGAGACGCATGCTTCCGGCAAGTTAATCACAGTGCCGTTAGCCTGTAGGAAGTCCATACCAATGATCAAGTCTCTAGAGCATTCAGGCAGTACAATGAAACTTGCGACGTATGTGAAACCTCTTATGCCGATTCTAGCAGTGCACATTCCCTTTGGATCGATGAGGTGTCCCCCTGCGGTGCGAACTTGCGGTCTATTCCAAGGAGTTAGTACCTTGTTCAGTGTTCTAGCAAGCTCGCTACTGATTACTGAGTAATCTGCACCTGTATCACTTCGTAGCCGTCAACAAATACACCCAAGTCGGAAGCGACATCATAGTTACTGTAGCGGCTTTTTAGTCCGTCGTCGTCGTTCGGAGTCAGCGATGGAGGTTCTTCTGCTTTAGCGTCGGCAGCGGCCTTACCTCCAAAGGTCGCTGACTAGTTTTCCCGACGCGGGCTTTGTGAACGGCGCCTTGGAGTGCGAGAGACTGATGACCGACCGTCGGCGACCGATATCTCAAAAGCGCTGTGGAACGAGGCTGATGTTGCTGAAGGTCATGCTGGCTTTGACGAGTTGACAAATACTGTTGAGTTGACAAAATGACAAATACTGTTCTATTTCGACGGGACGCTCACCGTTTCGAGGACGAGGTGCATTTGCCGCGAAACCACGAAGCCCTCCTTGGCGATATCGGCACATTCGCTATAGATGACCCGCCTCTCCGCAGTGGTAGCAAAGAGGTACTCTGTCAGGAGTGCGCCATATATCAGTCTTCCTTGGTCTCCTATCGGGTGGCGGGAGCGTGTTCGGAGGCGTAGTGCTGTACACAGAAGTGGCTGCGACGTCCATACGCACCGGAGGTCCTTGCAGTAGTGCATCGGCGTATGAGACTCTCTGCGGTCGCTGTGGTGGCGCTTCTGGCTGGGCATAGTGCTGAGGTTCCCGAATGGGCTGGGGATCTCGAACCGCCAGTCTGACTTCCTCGCGCACCACGTCGGCCTGTGACGATACAGCTGGAGCGCGATGGTCGAGCCGCTGCCTCTGGAGCTCCTCTCGCACTACAGATCGCACCAGTTCACGTAAGAACTCCACGCTGTTTCCGAATACAGTCGGCACTGCGTCTACGGAGGCAATGCCCAGATCCCGATTGTACATCCTCGCTCGTTGTTGAAGTGTTCTTTCCATTGTGGCCGCCTCAGAAAGGAACTCAGCGACGGTGGACGGTGGACTCCGAACCAAACCGGCAAAGAGTTCCTGTTTCACGCCTCTCATCAGATGACGAAGCTTTTTGTCCTCGCTCATGTTGGGATCTGCTCGGTGGAAGAAACGGGACATGTCCTCTACATACATGGCCACACTTTCATTATTCCGCTGGTTTCTTGCTTGGAGAGCGGCTTCGGCTCTCTCCCTGCGATCTGTACTTGGGTACGTAGCAAGCAGCTCCCGTCGGAAGTCATCCCAGGACAAGATGGCTGTCTCGTGATTTGCGAACCACGTTCTGGCGGAATCTTCCAACGCGAAGTAAACACGTTGTAGCTTGCGCTCCTCATCCCAGCCGTTGACCCTCGCGACGCGCTCAAAGCGTCCGAGCCAGTCCTCTGCGTCTTCGTATGCGTCACCGTGGAAAGGTTCGGGCGTCATCGGCGGATCCACTACAATCTGTGCTGGCATCGTCTGAGAAGCCATCTCGGTAGCGTCTCCGTGAACAGCTGCTGCTGTTCTTGTAGAATCCAAAGGAGAAAACTCGGGGTCCTCACCACGTAGGCGACGACTGCTGCGCTGGTGAACAGGAGTCAGCTCGATGGATCCGAGTCTCCTTGGCTCCGGGTTGCTTCCTCCAACTTCAGAAGAGCTTGGGTTCATACCCCGCACCTCCACCAGATTTGTCACGCACAGTTTAAGAAAACACTTTTAATTCGGGCGAACTTGTGCCCTGCAAACAAATAGTTACAACAAGAATGTCTCTATAGAACACCGTTTTTCTACCAGAGTCTCACACCTCTTCTTCTTCTCGAATCCCGTCCGTTCGCACGCGCCTGTGTTGTCAGAGCCCATGGCATCCACCGGTAATCCTCTTTCTCTTTCCGTTCACAACTAGAAAGGTTGTAGGAAACGTCGGGCACGCGTACTTTGAATGTAGGTTGCGTCAATATCATGTCGTTCATGACATGCATGTCATGATTTTCATGTTAACTCATGTTATGTATGTTCTTTACAGAGTAACGTCGCACAGTACCAATGTTGGCATATATCAAGCTAGCGAAACGGCCGCGAGCGCACCATGAGCGTGGCACGTATATCATGCTGTACATGACATGCGTGTCATGATTTGCACGTTAGGACCTGTCAGTCATGTTCGTCATACACTCTTGTCACGCCGTATCAATTTTGGTATATATCAAGTTAACGAAACGACCGTAAGAGCACCAAGACTGTGGCATGTATATGTCCATGACTTCTTTTGCGCAAAACGTACACGGACACAAGGAAAAAAAGAGGCAGACAACACAGGCGCAAACTCACAACTGATTTATTTTGAACAACGAACTGTACTTTTATCTTCACGTATAACAAACGCCCTCCACCGTTGGACCCAGGAACACACGGAAAAAACTAAAGAAAACCTATTCAGCGCTACGTCATGATAAGAAGCAAAAACCTTTTTTTGTTCACGCATTTGTAGACGGATTGTTGCACGTGCCTTTCAAGAAGTCGAATTCTTTATCAGACATTGTGACAGAAGCTTGGCTAACGCACTTTTCTCCCATGTTTCTTATATGGAAAGCTTCAATCAACTCCCTGTTAATTTTTTTCCTGTGAGTTGACAGAATCTTTGTGTCTGTAAACATTGGTGCGCACCCACAGGACCTGCAGTGATCCACCAGATGTGTTCGTCCTGAACTACGTAATGCAGAGTCATGCTCCCTCAACCTGGTGTTTATGCATCTTCCAGATTGCCCAACATAAGATCTGCCACAGCTGAACGGAATCTGGTATACCACTGCTGTTTTGCAAGACCTGTAATGGTGGCTGTGTTTCATCTGGCAGCTGTTCTTACTCTGCGTAGTGCCGGACTCCACCATCTTTCGGAGTCGTGGGCACAACTTTGACAGCTTGTTGGGTGCTGTAAACACCGAGGTTACACCGTATCTCGCTGCTACATTCTTCAAGCCATGGGACAACCTATGAACATATGGGAGAACTGCAAGCTTCCTTTTTTCATTTTGTAACCTTCTGGGAATTCTTTCCGTGCCTTTTATCACTGGGATGAGTTTTTTGCACATAGTGTTCAGCAAATGGCTGGGTACCCAGCTGCCCTGAGCCTGCTTAGCTGGTCCTGAAAGCTGGAACCAACCTCGTGTACGCATGACCGGAACAACGAAGATCTTAAGCATGAGGATGCTATCGCATTTTTTATTACTTTTGAGTGACTAGACGCGAAATTTAGCAGTGGTTTCTTGGCTCGTGGACTATACCGCCAACACACGTGATCTGCCTTAAAGAGCAACTTGATGTCCAAAAACTGTAGCGACTTGTCTTGTGCTAATTCTAATGTGAACTTCAGCCCACAGGAATTCTCTCTAAAAACCTTGAGAACATTGATGACGTTCTGGTTGTAGTTATCTTCATGTACGAGTACAAGATAGTCGTCAACATACCGGAAAATGTGTTCCGCGGTCCCTGCTAGACTATGTGACACTTTTCTATCGACGCGACTGAGGAAAATGTCGCTTAGGATGGGTGCTACAGCAGACCCAATACACACACCAGCCTTCTGCACAAATAGGTCCTTGCCAACGCCAACAACTGTGGACTGTAAATAGACCATGAGCAGTTCCAGAAATGCCTCCACTGATAATCCGCACCTTGACCGGAAGTCCAACTCGTCGTTGTGTTGCGTGATGCACACTTTCACGCTCTCCATTAGTTCATTGTGTGGAAGCGAATAGTAGAGGTCTTCCACGTCAACACTCGCCGCACACAGGCGAGAAGGGTTATCGTTGCGAAGGAAGGCAACCAGGGCTTGCGAGTTGCGGATTCGGTAGGGGTCATTAATATTGTTGTCCCATGGCTTGAAGAATGTAGCAGCGAGATACGGTGTAACCTCGGTGTTTACAGCACCCAACAAGCTGTCAAAGTTGTGCCCACGACTCCGAAAGATGGTGGAGTCCGGCACTACGCAGAGTAAGAACAGCTGCCAGATGAAACACAGCCACCATTACAGGTCTTGCAAAACAGCAGTGGTATACCAGATTCCGTTCAGCTGTGGCAGATCTTATGTTGGGCAATCTGGAAGATGCATAAACACCAGGTTGAGGGAGCATGACTCTGCATTACGTAGTTCAGGACGAACACATCTGGTGGATCACTGCAGGTCCTGTGGGTGCGCACCAATGTTTACAGACACAAAGATTCTGTCAACTCACAGGAAAAAAATTAACAGGGAGTTGATTAAAGCTTTCCATATAAGAAACATGGGAGAAAAGTGCGTTAG
>NC_051182.1:11447755-11467754 GCF_013339695.2 Rhipicephalus sanguineus | reverse complement strand
AACGCACACGTGAGATTCAGAGGCGTACCACATGGCTAAGTGCGATAGTGTTTGTATAAGGTCAGCCATCAGTCTCATTATCGGAGCAAGAAATCCGTTTCATTGATCGAGTGTAATCTTCCGTGGCACGTGTGTTCTGTATATATATTTGTCTTTCAAATAAAATCTTTCAGTTGAAGATCAGCGCTTGTCCCGTCCTCTTCTCTTGTGTCCTTGTCAATTTCGTGCGCTGCGCAAAGATGGATAAGTTCCAACTCGCCCGCTTATCAATCCTACTATAGGTCCGCCCATTGAAACATTCGCCGCAGAACAACTTGAACAGCAGCGCGTGCTCGCTCGTGCGGACGCACAAGGGGCATGCCAGCGAAGAGTAGCAAACTCCGGAAGAAGGAAGCGCAGAGTTAACAGAGAGATCACACGCCTGCCGGGCTAGAAAGGCAACGGGAAACGCGACGTGCGTAGCGTCACCCATCTAGCGCGGCCACTACATAAAAAGTCAGTTTCACCGCAAAGGCGAAGGAATGAATGCGATAGCAACAAATTGTAGTGTTATACGAAGGGAGGCTGGCAGCTTACTGTTTTATGTGCGATCTCGCGTAGCTACAAAACGCTCGTGTAAGAGAATACGGCCGCTTCAGGGAGAGATGCTCTGTCCGCATAGGCACTTCGCGTTCAGAGCGCAGCACGTAGAAGGGTATACGAGCCACCCGCTGTTATGGCTGTCGAGATAGCGCGCGCGCGCGCCAGCGATCGCGACCGCGCCCTTAGAATCAAAGTTGAAAGTTGCTGGTCGCGCGACACCCCCCCCCCTCGCGTCTTTTCACGCTCGCAAAAGACGGGCGGGGAGTTTTCTGTCTGATTCGGCGGCAGGGCACCCGAGCGGGGTGATGTTATCGCATGCACCCTCCGAGCTACGGAAATGGGCCGGCTCGTATGACCTCTGCTTCGGCCGCGTTCGTCGACCCCGCTCGCGAGCTTTTACCCGCGGTAGAACATACGATGCGCGGGGGATCTTAATAATTTGGACTTCATGCGGAACATGACGGCACCCGTCGAGACTGTCCATATAATTGCTATCACAATAAAAAAAAGACAGGGCCTGCTGCGTCGCGTCGCCATCAATGGGCGAGCGCGTCTCGGCTGAGTTGAGAGTTGCGGCCGCTGTTTTCAGTTAGGACGCCACCGCTCTGCTACGCAAGGCAGACGCCGGTTCGTTCGCCTCAGGATTTATGCGTGTTCGTGTGCTTTTTCGTGTGCTTTCTTTTGTGATCGTGTGTGTGAGCAGCTTGCCTCATGTTTCCTGTGTTTGAGTACGGTTTTTTGGTGTGCGCGTGTGTGGCAGACGGTTTTTTTCTAGCGGTGTGATGCCGCGTAGCAATTTTGTGCTGCTGTGCAACTCGAACGCGAGAACAGACACTACTGTAAAGTGCCACGAATTCCCCTGCGATCTACATTGTCGGGAAGCGTGCCTGAAGAATATTTCACGCCAAAGACCGTCATTGAAAGGAAGCAAGTGGGAGCCAAGCGACAAGTCGCTGGTATGTTCATTACATTTAGCAGATAATGACTACGAAAATAACACAAAAATTAGGCTCATGCCTCCGACTGCGGTCCCGACTGTTTCCCGGTTGTCCGCATTCAAAGGGAAGGGGAAGTGTGCGTGAGTAAACAGTCGGTTGCCCTTGGTGAGAAAGAAGTTAGATGCCTAGATTCAATACTGCCGCGTTAATAGCGTTTAATTTTTGTGGACTGCTATGCAGGTTTTTATATAGATGAGTTGTTCTTCTTTTTATCGGATGTTCTTACAAATGTATAGATTCGTCATGAATTGTTAGTTGTGGAGATCTGACTTGCTCTGCTACGCAGATCATACGGAGTGTCATGTGACTAGGTCAGCTGTTGTATATATGTGTGCGTAGTCTTTCAATCAATTTCATTTGCGAGTTCAGCGCCTGTATCGTGTTTTCTTCCTTAGTGCTCGTCCATTTTTAGCGCTGTTTTTCCTTCACAATGATGAATCACCAAGTAGCCCAAGTTTCTCTTGTAGTGTCCGCACTACATGCAAAAAAAAAAAAAAACACGCAGCCCAGGAAACGCCGGCGAATGAATCCAGCTGATGACACAATAGCTTGGGCAGGCGATTGTGAAAGCTCAGGAATACTCAGGATTAGACATGTGCGCCGGACGTATCACCGGCGGCGGCGCGCCGGTGTTTCCACCTCCGGTGGCGGCGCGTGAACGGCGCGAGGTTCATCGGATCGGTGGCGGCGCGGCGCAGGGGGAGGGCGAAGCAGTGAATGCGATAAGTACACGCTGTAATGTTACATGAACGAGGGCTAGCAGCCAACTCTCTTTGCTCCGATCTCACTTAACTCTACAAAACGCTGGTGTATGGCAATACGGCCGCTCCTGGGAGAGAAGCGGTTTTCGGTCAGTTTGTCGTATCAGTGGTCCGAGCGCGAAGCAGTGAGATCACAGCGCTCACAGCGTGTAGAAGTTATACGAGCCGTTCGCTGGGGGATGTCTGCCGAAATAGCGCGCGTGTCATCGCTATCGACCGCGCCCTTATAGTTAAAGTTCACAGTTGCTGCTCGGGTTACGCAGTCCCTCTGCCCAGACATCCCTTCCTGCTCCTTCGCCCAGCAAATGACGGGCGGGGCGTTTTCTTCTGCTTGGGGAGCAATCGGCGGCAAGCCTCGCACGCGGGTTGATGTCATTCCGTGTGACGGAGATGGCCAGCTTGTTTCATCTCTGCTTTAGCCATGTTCCTTGACAACGCTCGCGAGCTTTTACTCGCGGGTAGAACATATATAATGAGCAAAGTGATGTTATTGATTTGGAGTTTATACGAACATGACGGCGACGGCGAAAACCTGTCTTGAGTGTCCATACAATTGATAAAGAATATACAGAAACCGTCGAATCGCGCTCGCCTTTTCCTGGAAAGCTGCATGGTCTCCGCTGTAAAGAGTGCGTCCGTTGGAAGAATCATATAATGCGGCACCTTTTCCATTGGTTTCGTTCTCGCCTTCAATACCCTTCTTACTGGGGACATCTCCTCGCCACTTATTTCTTCATAAAGCACGCGTATAATGTCAGCACTAAGCGTTGAACCTATCATGATTTCGCGCATGTCGGCTACAGTCTTTACCTCTGCATGCGCGGCGTCGCAAACCCACAAAATGAGAGAAATCAGTTAATCGCGCACGGTAGTCGTGCGAGAGAAGCAAGAGCTTTTCTCGCACGACTATCGTGCGCGGGTGCACAGTAAAGCAGTATGAGAGACAATTCACAACTATTATTTCTCGTATATGGACCAATCTAGAGTATGTACCCTGATTGTGTGACGTGAATCACTGTTCTGGCATCACGAAGTGCACCAAAAGACAGGAACGCCAGAGAGGAAGAACGCGCTCGTAGTTTTTGTTTTTTGTTGTATTTTCAGAGGCTGTTAGGGGCCCTTTATAAAACAGGACGTGCAAACATGGACACAGGAGAGCATTCAAGAAGCCAGAATGCCGTTAGCAACTGAAAAATCACACAGCGGCGGAACCGAAGGTAGACACAAATATTTATCTGCACATTCCATACCTATCAATCAAGTGCGAGTAGGGGTCTACGTGAGAGGATTAGCTGTTCACTCTCTCGACTTTTCTCTTTATGTCCGTGTTTCCACGTCATGTCTTTTTAACATGAATACCTACTAACTAGCTCGGCTATATTCTAAGTTGGCCATTCTCTTTTACTTCGGTATTATTAACGATTTCTCGAGTAAGAATGAAAGGAAAAAAATCCCGCCATCTCCCCGTAAGGGAACCCTGAGTTGTATGCAAGCAGCCATGAGTGTACTTAGATTTCTGTAAAATGTTTATTTTCTTCATCATTGTTCATCGTCCTTCTATTCGAGGTTCCCCTGATGTGTTACTCGACATATATGACTTAAGCTCAGGGGAACGTTTCCCTTGAGTATAACGGCTTCGTGGTCCGTAAGTATAAAGTTAATGACTCTTGCTGCAAGGGTTGCGCTGAAGTTTGAGAATGCGATGTCAACGCGCCGTTTCGCTTCGGCCTCGCGAGCACGTTGTTTGTAACTTGCGTTTACTTTGCCTCCCTTTTCTTTTCCCCCCTCCGTTATCGCCGCTGTTCCTTTCAAATTCAGAAAGAGGCGACCAACGCGGCGCTCCAGAACAGAGCTCTGTAGCTGACGACTGTGTTTGCGTTGACAGAGTTATGGACCGAGGGGCGGCGAATCGGGAGAGAGGAGGGGGGAGGGAGGGCGCGTACATGAGCGCGAAGAGGCACCCGGGATTTTTGGGGCGGTTGCAATCAGAGGAATAGACGACAGGCCTGGTCTTTCTATTCAACGCTGCCCAGCCTCTTTTATACTTCTCGTTAAAGCAGTAATTTACAAAGCGCCTTTTTGTTTCTCTTGTTCCTGTGTACATAAATAAACAGTTTTATATTAAGGAACAGCTCACGACTGTTTTTGTGCGACATGATTTGGTGCCGACACCCGGGAATGGACTAAACATCCATCGAACAGCATCGACCGTTCCTGGCAACGACGCAGACAAACGATCCCTTGGACAGCTATGGAGATCCTTAGGAAAAGAGGAAAGTGATCAGGTCGCCAGTGACGCGCTTCACCAACGACGCAGACAAGATCCTGAACAGCGCTTCTGCCGTCGACCTCGAAGAGGTGAGTGTTCTCATAGATCGTCTGCGGTTAGCCGAACGTCACTCAAAGACGCAGACGCTGCGATAGAGCTCACCTTAGAGAGGAAGACGCAGAAGCGGAATTCGAAACTGTTCTAGAATACAGCGATAATCTAGCGACGTACGTCGGGTGACTTGAATATCGAAGGAAATGTGTCCAAAGGGAACCAGTTACCCAGGAGGCCCCAGCCGTTCGAAATCAAAGAGACCGAAGCTTCCTAAGTTGGAACTATTGAAGTTCGACGGCAAGAGGAGGAACTTGCAACCATTTTGGGAACAATTTGATATTGCCATTAATAAGAATCAAGAACTGAGCAACATAGACCGATTCAATTACCTGAAATCGCTGCTCACTGGGGAAGCTGCCGCAGCAATTGCCGGTCTTCAGGCGACTTCGCAGTGCTACGCAGACGCCATCGACATCCTTCAGAAGCGCTTCCGGGACTCCTCTGCCTTGGTTCAAGATCACTTGCAAGGCCTGATCGACATATGTCCGGTAAATTCCGCAAAAAATGTGTGCGAATTGCGGCGTATGCTCGATTCCGTCCAAGTCCACATTCGTGGTTTGAAGGTCTTGGGTGTCGGAGAGGAATCCTACGAGGCAATGCTCTACCCGGTGCTCCTGCGGACACTGCCAAGGGAGTTGGTGCTCAGCTATCATCGATCTCAGGCGGAGGCGCAGCAGGAACCGGGTACTTCATTCACGGCTGGTGGCTCTTCATCAGCCGGATCGGCAACTGAACATCGGACGGTGCTCACCACCTTGCTCCGCTTCTTCAGTTTGGAGGTGGACAGCCGGGAAAAGACACGAGATCATCGGCCCGACAATTCACTGGGTAAGCCTGCATTGTCTTTCGATCGTCAGCATGTAAGGCCCCAGCGATTGAATTGTCCACCACCGTCCGCTGCGGCTCTGCATGGACCAACCTTTAAAGTCGCATGCGAGATTTGCGGATCCACGGGTCATCAGAGTCAGGACTGGAACTCCAGCTTGGAACTGGCGGAGAAAAAGGCGATTCTTTCCTCTAAAGGAGTGTGCTTCCGCTGCAGGAAAAGGGGGCACATTGCAAAACAGTGCAAGGTCAGAATCGTATGCAAAAGGTGCAGCCACCGACATGCCACGTCAATGTGCAATCCCGCATTTGCAAATGCCCAAAAGGACACGAATGCCAAGAGTAGCAAATGAGCATGTGAGCCTGCACGCATCAGAAGCGGACGTTATTGGCACAACTCAAACGGTATTGATGCCAACTGTCACAGCATAGGATAAGGGAACGAAAACGAAGGAAGTTTCGCGGATCCTTTTTGACAGCGGCAGCCAAAGAACGTTTATTACCGAAGAGTGCTCGCGAAAGCTTGGTTGCAGGCTCCTTGGAACAGAAGTTGTCACCATTGATGTTTTTGGGGGACAACAACAACAGGACAGTTACCGCAAAGTACATGTCCTTCCAAATGATGCTACTAAAGAGGAGTACGTATTTGATGCTCTAGATGTGCCATCAATATGCGAGCAAATCATCCCTTGCCCCGACGAGCAAATGAAGGCGACTTTGCGTGAACTGTCACTGCCCCTAGGCGATGATCCGATGGAGCAAGACGTCACAGTCGACGTGCTCATCGGTTCCAACAACTTTTGGGAATACCTGACAAGAAGAACGAATACACTGAGCAGCAAATTGACAGCCATCGAAACTGTCTTTGGCTGGGTGGTGCAGGGGCCAACCGTGTCGAACTGCAAGGCAGTTAACTGTGCCCAAGCAGTCGTATTAAGAGCTTCGGTGGCTGACCAGCAAACGGAGCCCATCCTCCGACTATTCTGGGAGCTTGAGGGCATTGGCGTGTCTGATAAACCGACAGAGTCCCCAGATATGCACTTGATGGAGGGCTTTACCAAAGACATTAAGATGGTTGACGGGCGATATGAAGTTAAGCTTCCATGGAAAGAGAATGTGGAGTTATCAAATAATTGCTCCGTGGCAGAAGGACGGTTCCGCCTTTTGAGCAAGAGGCTTCCTAAGCCACCCGGCCTTATGGGCGAGTACGACGCTGAAATGCGACGGTTGCTGGCCGAGGGAATAGCAGAGCCAGCTGCGGATGAGTCAGTCATCCCATTTATTAAATGCCCCATCAGCCAGTTCTTCGACAGCGGAGCAGCACAAACTTGAGGATCGTGTTTGATGCCTCGTCACACGGTATCGACGCAAGGTCACTAAACAAAATTTGAAAAGTGCCCAAATCTAAATCCCGACCTCGTGAGGCTATTGCTCACTTTCGATGTCATCGCATAGCGCTGGTCGCCGATATCAAGAAAGCGTTTTTGCAGCTGAGTGTGGCTCCGGAGCACAGGGATGCGTTGCAGTTCTTGTGGTACGCCAGCAGTCCCGAGCAGGGAAACCCTCTGCCAGAGGTTCAAACATTCAGAATGGCTAGAGTCCCATTCGGAATAACATCGGTCCATTCCTCTTGGCGGCTACTCTACAGTATCACTCGGAAAAAATGAAACAGGATTACCCCGAAACGGCCGACCTCATAAAGAACAGCATTTATGTAGGTGACCTAGCTGATCTGTGGAGCTGAGACTGTCGAGCAGGCGGTAAAAAATTTGCGAGGAAACGAAAGACATTTTCCGTGCTGTATCGATGAGTTTGCACAAATGGGGATCAAATAGCAAAGAAATGATGGAGCTATTCAGTAATGATGACATTCCCGAAAAACCCCTTGGGAAACCAGCAAATCTCCTAAAGGTTCTTGGCCTTACATGGAAAGCGAACGAGGATGTCCTCACCTTTGCTCCTGACGCTGTCATCGACTTCGCGAAAGCAAGGATAAACACTAAGCGTTTTGTCTTGCAAACGACGGCGAGGCTGTACGATCCTCTTGGATTCCTGTCACCGTACACGATAAGGGCGAAATGTGTGTTTCAGGAGATTTGGAGGCAGAACATCAAATGTGACCGGTCTTTACTTGATGACGTGCTACAGAATTTGACTAAGTGGTGCGAGGAGCTTCCCGTACTGCAAACAATCAAGATCAACAGAGCTTACAATTATGAAATTGAGGGAACCCCAGAGCCCAGGACGCTGCACGTGTTTGCTGACGCAAGCACGAAGGCTTACGGAGCTGTGGTGTACTTGTGCAGTGAGAGCACAACCGGACGGCGCACATCCAGCCTCGTCATTTCGAAGTGCAGGGTAGCTTCCGTGAAAACTGTCACATCGGCGCGACTGGAATTAATGGCCACCTTGCTCGCCTCAAGGCTTTTTCAGTTTGTGACCAGTAATCTGAAGATCGAATTTCACGAAGCTCATTTTTGGACGGCCTCCATGATTGCGCTGAGCTGGATCCGAGGGGATGCATCGAGATGGAAAGAATTCGTCCGAAACCGCGTCACCGAGATTCAACAGAACACCGACAGAGCGGCGGGGCGGCACTGCCCTGGAAAAATGAATCCAGCGGACCTGATGACCCGCGGACTAACAGCTGGTCAACTTAAGTCGAGCCACTGGTGGTGGAACGGTCCACTGTGGATGACGCAAGGACAGGCCGCGTGGCCTATCGTACATCAATCTGGAAGCTTCGCGCCTGAGGAGTTGGAGCAGAAAGAAGAGGTGCAGGTGCTGAATAGTGCGGTCAACGACGAGGACGAATTGCTTGACCTTGCCAGGTTTAGCTCTGCAACTAGAGTGGATCGGGTGACCGCGTGGGTTCTGCGGTTTGTGAAGAATCTGCGTTCGAGAATCAAGACATGCGGTCCATTAACAGCCGAGGAGATTGAGCGCGCTCACATTCTTTGGCTAAAGAAAGCGCAAAACTCTGCCTTTTCCAACGAACTTCGGAGCACAGCAAATGGATCCATGCTGCCAAGCAACTCTCTGCTGAAAGACTTCACGCTGTGGACAGACAGCGATGGCCTGCTTCGGATACGAGGACGTCTTTGTTCGCAGAATGTGACACACAACGAGCGACACCCTGTTTTACTGCCGGGGCAACACAGATACACAGTGCTTATTGTGCAGCGCACTCATCATCAACTTCTCCACGCAGGCGTCAGAGATAACTCTAGTGCAGTTGCGTGAGAGGTATTGGATCCTTCGTGGACGTCAGATTGTGAAAAGTGTTGTGCGTGCGTGTGTGGTGTGTAGGCGGTACAGTGCTACTAACATCGAGCCGTCGACGGGTCTTCTTCCACCTGATCGAACGACTCAGGCTGACCCCTTCGAAGTGATCGGGGTTGACTTTGCCGGCCCCCTCTATGTCAAGGAGAGGGCGGTGCAAGTGAAGGCGTACATTGTACTTTTTACGTGCGCGGTGACTAGAGCAGTTAATCTTCAACACGTGCCGGACATGACTACGGAGAGTTTCTTGTGGGCTTTCTGTCGGTTTTTGGCGCGTAGAGGCTGTGCAAAATAGTTCACTCAGATAACGCCCTGGCCTTCAAACGCGCGTCGAAAGAACTCGCCGTTCTTTGGAAGACCCTGCGGCACCCTGACACTTTGGCTTGTTTCGCCCGTTCCAACATAGAGTGGATTTCATTGTCGAGCACGCCCCATGTTGGGGAGGCTTCTACGAACGACTGGTTCGCAGTGTGAAAACGGCGCTCAAGAAAGTAATCGGACGCCGATGTCTCGGCTTCACTGAGCTGTCGACCGTCCTAACAGAAGTTGAAGCGGTCATAAATTCTAGGCCCCTCACCCACGTGCACGACGACCCCAACGACGCCCCCCCCCCCTTTCACCGGCCAGCTTACTGACCGGAAAGCGGCTAACTGCTTTGCCAGCCGCTGGTAACCGAGCGCTCGAACCAGACGCGAGTTCTTTGCGAATGCTGTGGAAAACAGAAAGCAAACAGTCAACGCATTCTGGCAGGTCTGGCACAGCGAATATCTGAAACAGCTGCGCTCGGCGTATGCAACGAAGCCGGCAAAGGGGAGGGAGCCGAGGATCGGCGACGTGGTGCTCGTACAGGAGAATCTCCCACGACTACTGTGGAAGGCCGGTGTCATTGTTTCGCTGTTTCCCGGTCGAGACGGGGCAATACGATCGTGTGAAGTCAGGACGCCGCAGGGCAAGCGTGTAAGGCGCCCCGTTCAGCGACTGTACCCTCTGGAAATGTCCGAACTGTAGAATGAGCAGGCTCATTCGGCGGGGCAGTGTTGTAACTTTGCGTTTCTTTGCCTCCCTTTCTTTTCCCCCCTCCGTTATCGCCGCTGTTTCCTTTCAAATTCAGAAGAGGCGACCAACGCGGCTGCTCCAGAACAGACCTCTGTAGCTGACGACTGTGTTTGCGTTGACAGAGTTATGGACCGAGGGGCGGCGAATCGGGTGAGAGGAGGGGGAGGGAAGGCGCGTACATGAGCGCGAAGAGGCACCTGGGATTTTTGGGGCGGTTGCAATCAGAAGAAAAGACGACAGGCCTGGTCTTTCTATTCAACGCTGCCCAGCGCCTTTATATTCCTCGTTGAAAGCAGTTTAAAAGCGCCTTTTTGTTTCTCTTGTTCCCGTGTGCATAAAATAAACAGTTTTATATAAGGAAGACGCTCATCGACTGTTTTTGTGCGACACACGCCGCTCCGGATCGTCTGGGGCACTGGCTACGTCGACGCGACGCCGGGGAGACAGGCCTCGTTCATAAGCTGCTTCGCATCGAGGGGTACCTTGCATTATTTATGACGTAGTGGGTACCTTGCATGAATGACGATGATTTATGGCGTATTGGGTACCTTGCATGATTTATGGCGTAGTGGATACCTTGCATGAATGACGATGATTTATGGCGAAGTGGGTACCTTGCACGATTTATGGGCTATACCTTGCATGATCTAACCAGAGCACGCGCCGCAGTGGAGCGAGCGCTCTATCGCACGTCCATATGTCAGACAAATATTCCTTTCTGCACACCACGCGCGAGCTCTCCGCTCGTGCGAAAACTTCGTTCTCTTCTTTCTTCATACATCTAGTGGCACACGGGGCACTGGTCACGCCGGGGGGGACAGGCCTCGTTCATAAGCTGCTTCGCGCCTAAAAGTGTACTAACGCACCGAGACATATATATTACTTATCTATTTTATTTATTTATGCACAGTGTACTAGGTCCAAGACTCCAAGAATATGCTAACCAGCGAGTTGGGTCGTCGCCCTTTAATGCTGGAGGACGCGGCAGCGTTAAGGTCAGACAATACTCGTGATATTTCTGGAGAAGAAAAAGATACTGCAACTTTAGGAGAGCTATTCTCGATGCGTTCACCCAAAGGAGATGTCCACAGTCCATTTCGGCAGAGCACGTTCAGTGATTCGAAAAAGCGGTGAGCCGTGTTGTCACCTCGCTCTTGACCACGTCTCCGCACCAAACCCACCAGCAGATTCTAGCGTAAGAAGAGAGTGGACGAAATGCACGAAAACAGGAACTTTTCAAGTCTGAATTTGCATATGAATGTGTCCCAGATGTTTGAGAACGATGCAGGGAATGCGTACCGACCTTACAGCCTCAGTTACACGAGCGACCGCATTAAACCTAAATCGATGGCTAATGCGATCAAAAGACATGTGCACCGAAATCGGCTCTCTGAGGGCTGCGTTCGTTGCATTGAAGCGCATTCCGTCCCTATCATTTGTCTCGAGAGTGTTTGAAAGCTTTGTGTGTCATGATGGCGCTGCAGAAGAAGAACCGGAAACAGGGCGCGCTTCTCGCCGAGCCTCCCGCTATTCAGCGGCCGCTGAAATGGACAGTTCATTACATGGACACATCGAGAAGAGCTCCTCCGGCGAAGTGCTGTATTTTATTTCCAGATTCCGTCTTCGAAATAAAAGAAAACACTAACGGCGGCGCGCCGCAATTATTGCGTGGCGGCGGCGGCGCGAGCGGCGTGACCAAAAACAGGCGGCGACGGCGGCGCGGCGCGGCAGCGCACACCTTTACTCAGGATTGTGAAAGCCCCAAGATACAATGTTCCTCGAACCCTGGGAAAGACGAGATCGAAGCGCTCGTTCCACAGTGAACGTAGCGTTCCTGTAGATCAGGCCTGCCAAACCACATTTGATCTTGCGCATCTCCTGGAACAGTCAAACAAAGCAGTGAACAGATTGAAAAAGGAAGTTGCTCGTCAAGAAGAACAGTTGAAACAATTGTATGCCGATAGAGATGAAATGAAGGGATGTCTTTTAACTCACGATTATTCGTAATAGCGCACATTTAATTTCAGCTGAGTCAAGCGGGCAGCCTTCATGGGGAATATTGAGGCCCACTATACAAATGATTGGCACTCCTAGGGCAAACTGTTCACATATGTGGGGTAATCGGCACTTCTAATGGCTTTGGTATTCAACCTGTAATTTGCAACTATAAAATGCGTTATTTACGGCTTGATTAGAGTCACTGTCGCGTGTACCAATGCATCTGTGGAAGCGCTTCTCCATGAACGGCCGTCCGGAGCAGTGGCTCCAGAGCGGGCGCGAGGAGAACTAGGCCCGAGACGCCGTTTCAACACCACGCAGCATGCCGCACCTATTTTTAAAAGACGATAGTCTTTCTTGGGATACTTGAACGCAGAAGTTTCGGCCTGTCTGTCTGTCTGTCTGTCTGTCTGTCTGTCTGTCTGTCTGTCTGTCTGTCTGTCTGTCTGTCTGTCTGTCTGTCTGTCTGTCACACGATTCAGCCACCCGGCCAAAGTTTAAGCACTTGCTGAACGCCCAGCCATCTTGAACTGGTAGCTGCGTTCATTATTTTGAGCATTGTCGATCGAAAAGCAAATATTACGCATATCTGAGGCGCAACATCAATACGTAAGTGTTAGGTGGTGTGTTCCTTTACAGAAAATACATATGTGCGTAATTCTAAAGACCCTAGTGTTTCTTAGGCTGCGCTGAAAATGCGACGCTATGCAAGAAGAAGCCTTTTGCTGACGATATGGTGCTGCCACCTGGCAGTTTCCCTGGGTTCCGCACAAGCTCATGTTTCCCGACGCCACTGCCAGATGGCGTCCGTATCTCACGCAGCGCCTCCTCTATTTAATCAATGCCAGACAGCGCATCCTCTATGTTGAATCGGCCGCATCTGGCTGGCAGCCAGATGCAGCCGATTCAACATAGAGGAGGCACTGTCTGAGGCAAGGCAAAACATAAATGGCCGCTTGATGAAAAAATTGATACGAGAACAGCATCGCGGATGGCCGCAGATGACACCAGGACTCGTAGTACAGCCGGCAGAAGACTATCGTCTTTCGACGACATTTGCAACGAAGCACGCAGATCGCAGATACGCGGCCAATTTTTTTTAACAAGACAGTGTTTTATGCCGGGGTCCACCAAGACTTCAGTGACGTATTTCCGTCACGGAAATGAAGTCGAAAAAATTTACACGATCAGATGGCAAAAAAAAGCTCCGTCAACGGGCATCGAACCCACGACCGCTCGGTCAGCAACAACAGATGCCGGGCACGTTATCCACTGCCTGCGCCACGGTCTTTTGTTCCTTTATTTCCGGTTGTACACCACATAAACGGGGACAACAGAATTATGTTACAAGATACTACAAACAGGTAGGCACACATCTACCGTCAACCACTGGATAACCAACATTGTGATTTAAAATTCCTTCATATTAAGCAGGGGTTCTGCCCTAGCCAACCATGAAGGAACGCATTCATTTGTTTTTTCTACCTCGAGAAATTGGGGCATATTTTCTTGAAAATACTGTCTTGCCGGTCTTCTATCCGGGTCACAGTAAAATCCAGCCATTCGTGAGCGCCATATACTGTGCAAGCCAATCATCATGATTAGGTCAAAAGGTAGTCCGTCCTCATTGTCTATTGCTAAATACCGAATTCCATGGGGGTCTAACGGAAATTCTTTTTCTATTGCCCTCTGCAACACGTCCCAAAAGTACACCCCCTCCCAACAGTGCAGAAAGACGTAGTCAATTGTTTCGGGTTGGTTACAAATTAAGCAGTCGGAGCCCCGTGGCATATAGAAACCTTGCTCCTCTAAAAGGTTTTTTACTGGTAGTGTTCCTCTGTGCAATTTCAAGAAGAAAGATTTTGCATTTGGAGCTACTTCCATTTTTTTAACTCGCTTAAGTACATTCTGACCCTTGCCAGCACCATATAGCGCTCTGTACATTGGGATGGGCAACACAAGCTCACGTACATCCTTATAAAGATTTTTCTTTCCAACAGAAAAAAGGTACTAGGTTGAAAAGCGGACGCTCGAAAAACGCACACTTGCCACAACTTCCTTCACATAGCCTTGTACTGCAACTTTCATCTCTTGAGTGCTGACAACAAACTCGGGCAACAGTCGACCAAGTCTTATTTGGCGCACTGTTAACAGGAATGGGTGGCTTGCCTCACGGAAAAAGAAAAACGTATTTACCAACTGTTTTATGAACAGATGTGCCAGTCCAAGGCCGCCACTCTTTACCCGCTTCAACAAGTTTGTGCGACTGCACCTTTCCCAGTTGGACCCCCACACAAATGTCGCAAACACCCTATGCATTAGAATAACAGAGAGCTGAGCTAGTTGGTAAGTATTCATTCTAAAAAGACAGGGCGTGCAAACACGGACACAAGAAAGAAGTCAGGCGTTTGTGGTGTCCTGACTTCTTTCTTGTGTCCGTGTTTGCACGCCCTGTTATTTTAGAATGAACCCTACGCATTTTCTGCACGTTGACCCTTGAAAAGTACATCACTTGCATCACGTACCATAGCTTAGACAAAAAAAACCAGTTGCATACGGTAGCCCTAGCAAACATACAGATAATTTGTCCTCCACTTACTCGCTTTCTCACTCATTTCTTTTGTTTGCTGCTTCCAAACACTTATCAGTGCTTTTGTATAACTTCAGCGGAACTGCAAGATACTTTACTGGCGTTTTGGTCCACTTAATGGTAGCAAAAAAATCAGGCGTTGAAGGCCACGTGCCATGCCAAAACCCTAGGCACTTTCCCCAGTTTATGTGACTTTCCTGTAATTTTAGCGAAGGATTTAGAAACTTTTAGTGATTCTTCAATGCCTTCATAAGAAGTACTACATATCGCAACATCGTCAGCATACGCAAGTAGTTTTACCTCTGACCATTGTAACTGAAACCCACTAACAACATTGTTCTGGAGTATTGACAGACAATGTTTCGATGTAGATGCTAAACAACAGTGGACTGACAGGGCAGCCTTGACAAACGGAATGCTCAATTTTAATGGCCCAGTGTCTTGTTGAATATTAGTCATGTACTACCGATCCTATATGCCAGGGCGACACCGTCAGCAATTATTTTACCAACATTAATATGCTCCAATACTGCAAACAAAATAACATGGGCGCCACAATCAAACGCCTTCTCCAGATTCAGCTGGAGTACGGCTACACGAGCTTGAATCATGTCAACACACTCCAGAATAGGCCGCATTCTATGAATATTTGTTACTATGGAAGGACCTTTGATTCCGCACGTTTGGTGTGGACCGACAATATCTTTTATTACTGACGGAAGTCTAGCCGCCAAAATTTTCATTACAATCTTGTAGTCTATATTTGTCAATGCGATTGGTCTGTACGCTGTGACGTGCCTAATTTTTTCATACCCTTGTTACACAGGCAAGTTAACCGCAGTTACGACCAACCACGGTTAACCGCATTGAACCGCGGTTAGCGCCAACCACGGTTCGCCGATGTTACACGGCACACAAGCGAACTCGGTTAAAGCGGACTTGCTTTGGCGTGAATGGCTCTGCGCCGTTTTGTTAACTGGATATATGCCAAAATTGGTATGGCATGACACGAGTGCGTGATGAACATAAAAGACGTTGTATATACCAGAATATACGTTTCACTAGCATGGTATATACCAGGTTGTGCATGCATGCCTGCATGGCAAACATACGATATATGGTGAACTAGATGCCATGGCATGAATGACTTCATTTGCCTGAAAGACAAACAAGTCGATGTATGCAGCTCTTTGCTGGCTGCTTCGCATTACATCGATTCCCACAGTGCGTGGTATCTGCCGGATTTTTTCAATGGGATTCCGTCGAGCGTTCGCTTTTTCCAATCCTAACGCTCTTTTGGTGGGCGTCTCTCCAACAGCTAAAGCCTCAGCCCTAGCGTGAACGAGTGCACCGCGATAGCGTTCCTCGTCATGCAATTCAAGTTTCTGCTTAATATTGCGTATGTCACTTTTAAACGCTCCCGGCTCTTGACACTCCAAGTCTATTAACCTTTCGAAGGTAGTTCTCAGTTCTTTTCCTTTCTTTTTATTTTGATAACTCATTGCACAAGAACGAGCGATGGCTTTTATTTTTATACGCTGCTTGAACTCTTCCCATTGTCCTGCAAGTTTAACTTCACCATTGGTTTTGATGTCTTTGATGCAGTTCAGTACCTGATCCAAAAAACATTCGTCGGTTATTAAATTGCAATTCATCTTCCACAGATCCTACGAAAAACTTCCACTTTTTTCTTTCCCGTATCACACTTAACTAAACAATGGTCGCTGAAGGAAATGGGATAGACAGCATAGGTCTTACAGTGCGTGATTATTTCAATAGACACGTAAATGCGGTCTAGGCGAGCGTGGTTATTACCCTGAAAATGTGTGAAACGCACTTCTCGCGTCCCCTCCATACAGCCACTCACATCTTCTAAATCATATTCTGTAATTATGTCGGCTAGCACCCTGCTAGTGTTGTCGCTCATAACGCGTCCGTTTGATCGGTCTCGCGCATTAAGGACGCAGTTAAAATCACCAATTAATACAAGCTGCCTATCCAAACTTAAGAGATCTTTTAACTTCGAAAAAAATAGCGTGCGTTCCTCACAAGAATTTGATGCATAAATAAACACAATGGGCCACTGATGTTCATTTAAACTAAGATCACAAGAATTTAATCTACCAGACGGACATGAGAAGATGTTTTGCCCTGCAAGACCCGTTAACTTCTTGATAAACAAGACACAGCCTGCAGACGTTCCTACTGCATGGCTTACAATGGCGTAGTAACGCGCCGTAAACCTTAGCATCATGCCCCGGGTCCCCCCTTCACCGTCTACTTTTGTTTCCCGTACAGCTAGTACATCCAGATCGTGATCCACCAGCACCTTGTTTGATCCACCAGCAGCTTGATCGTGATCCACCACTTGGCTCTATTTCCGCTTGGCAGCCAGACCTCTAACATTTAGTGTTGCCAATCTAAGAGTCGGTATAAAAGCCATGTCTACCTAGTGAAGAAGTTAGCCCGGAGCATGATGCTTACCTTCACCGTCTAGCACGTAGCTAGACGTCTCCGGAGCCTCCAGGTGGACCGGTGCCATTGGAGGGTGGTGGCGTCTTATGTTTCTCCACAGTCGGGTTGACGCAGTCTTATGCTGCTGCGTCTGAAAGAAGACGCCTTCGTAGGAGGCCCATCCACATGCTTTCCACTCGACGCCTCGCTCCCTCCTGCAGACGATTCGTGGGGTCTTTTACCAGGGCTCCAACATTGGTGTTCTCGTTCTTCACTGTAAGGTGTTCGGTCGATTCCATCGGCTCGGGTGCCTCCGTTGGGGTACTTGCGCAGCCGTCCTCTGTTTGGCAGGCTAGCTCATGTACAGTGCCGTCCACTGTTAGGGTGAACGCGGCTCAGCGTGGCTGCGCTCCAGAGAGCGCCAGTGTGGCCGACGCGGCCGCGCATCGAAGCGTAGCGGCGCATGCGCACGCGGTCGCACGGGAGATACTTTGCGTCGTCTGCTATCACTCGAGCGCGCCGCTCCGTAGTTGCCAGGCACCGGTCTTGCTTGGTTGTAGTAGAGTGTACTAGAATATTTTCTAGTACACTCTAGTTGTAGCACAGCATAAGCGGCGCACTCGTGTGCGCCTACGCACTGGCGCAGCTTCGTTTCGATGCTGGGCCCCGCCGTACGCACTGGCGCTCCGCAGAGCGCTGCCACGCTGTGCCGAGTGGACGCCACTGTACAGCCGCTCCAGGCTCGTTCTCGGCTTGCGCCATTGGCCCATCTCCACCGATCAATGCGGCGGTACATCCTGAAGCATCTGAGGTCGCTAGGTCAGCAGCCCCTTTCGCAGCATCCTCAGCCTCTGTCGCGTCCATCACCAGTTGTGCTGTGTCTTCACCTTCGGCGAACCCAATTGCCGATGCGTACGTACGCATGCACTCATCTTCACCGTGGCCGAACCGACGACAGCGCGAGCAGCGGGGTACGTTGCACTCCCTTCTGACATTGCCGGTACCTTGGCAGCGCAAACACTGCATTGGCCGACCAGGTGCAACTACGAGAGCTAGTTCACAAGCTACCCTAATTTGGTGCGGGAGATCTTCAACCTTCACGCCGCTCTTGAGCTTGAGCAGCACGGACCGAGCGGTCGACCCCTTGTCGCTGACTTCTTGGACACGCCAACGCTCCCGGGTTACTTGAACGACCTTCCCAAAGGCCGCCAACGCCGTTCGTACATCTTTGTCGGCGACGCCATAGAGCAACTAATGAAGACGCAGCCGCACCTGCTGGTCTTGGGGGTCCACGATGATGCAGCGTCGCCGCTTAACCTTCAGCTCCTCCGTCCAGCAAGCCTTTCGTAGCGTCTGCGTTGCTCATGGTGACAGCCCAGACATGCTTTATCTGGTAGGCCCCCAGGGCTAAGATATCTATCTGGCAGCATGATTATGAGTGCAAATCAGCTCAGCCGACAGGAGGGGACAGAAGAGAGGACACAGAGCGCTGACTCAGCGCTCTGTGTCCTGGATTCTGTCCCTCCTGTCGGCTGCGCTGATTTGCACTCATAATCATGTTGTATCAACACGCCCAATCCTACAGCCTTCTGGCAGCAGTCCTGTAGGGCCAAGCGCGTCTCGGAAATGTTCCACTCGATATGGCGTACCACGCACATCACCATGTAAAAACACGGTGTCTTGCGTGACGAGTCCCTTTGGCAGTGGAGGCAAAATAATCTGGTACCCTGCGTCTTCATCTTCGTTCATCCTGTTTCCGCGGCTAGTCTGTGCCGCAAACGCCGCTCCATCGGAGCACATGATTCCTGCGTCCGACGCGCGTGAGTGCCGACTATAGTGAGCTAGAACATGTTGGTTCTAGTTCGCTATAGTGCCGACGAAAGAATACTGCGCCATGGTCACAGACTCCAGAGGCTTTACAAACGCGCCTTTTATATCTACCACTCTCCCGGTCGGCGGGGTGCTGTTGCCCTGTGGGGGCGCTAAAGTGCCGCGGGATGGCGACCAAGATCTGCGTCCAATATGCGACGCTCTTCTGGCTATCACACCTCGTACTTTGATTACGCTTTCACCGTTAACTACTACAACTACCAGAAGGGTTTGTTTAATCATTTAACATGGACGTTAGTCGTCGGGATGGAGATGTACCACCAATCATCAAAGTGGGTGCATCCACGTTAAACTGTGCTATAGCTGCCAGACATCAATATACATTGTACAAACTCTCTTATAGCAATGTACAGTAAACATTCAGTTACTTCTGTAAGGGCACGCTTTACTTTCGTGTTATTCCGATGCCTATGACGGAGGGATCAACCATCTTTTTATGTAGCGGCCGTGCCTCTAGTCTGGCCGTGCTTTCTCACAGTTCGAGCGGGGAACGCTGTGTGATAGCCAGGCGAGCGTTGCAGAGCTATTTTTATTATGGATGGATGCGATCAGCGAGGCTTCGGCTAAAGCCGCCGCCTCGCAGTGTAAGGCGTTGACAAAATTCCACTTTTGAAAACGCACCTAACTTGACGGCCGTAGCGACGGCGCAACGGCGCGCTGCTGGAACTAATCGCGGAGGTCATGAATTAGTGAAGTTAACCAGCACGAAGGACAAATATGAAAAACACAAGTACAACAAGACCATTGTAGAAAAGAAATAAAGGCCGGCTACAATAAAAACACTAAAACAAACAAGACGTTTCGGCTCCCGCACGAGAGCCCTGTTCATAATCATTGTGAACAAGGCTCCCGTGCGGGAGCCGAAACATCTTGTTTGTTTTAAAGTGTTTTTATTGTGGTCGCCGTTTGTTCCTTTTCTACAGTGCCTCCTCCCGACCAGACGAGATTCCCTCAACCCCTGGACTTCACAACAGGACCAGTCCAGGATCAGCACTGGTCCTGGTGTACTTGTGTCTTTCGTCTTTGTCCTTCGTGCTGTTTAACGTCGAAAATGTCGCACCAACTTACCTAGACAAGAGCACTCCTAAGCCACGCATTACTACACTCTACCGCTCCCAGACGGCGACACCACCTCGCGAATCAAGAGTACTGTAAGAGGGAAATGTGAGAGATAAAAGGC
>NC_051182.1:11420427-11447655 GCF_013339695.2 Rhipicephalus sanguineus | reverse complement strand
TTTTGAACAGCGTTGTTTTGCACTCACTGCTTGTGTGTGTGCCCCTAGAGACTAGACAATCCGGAAAAGTGCAGTAAAAGTTATCGGCGGCATGGTACTTTTCTGCTCCGTGCCACAGTGCACTACGTACGCCAAGAGGCCAGGCGTAAGCTTTCACTTTTACCGCTACCCTGCTTTTCACGAGCATGATGCCACTGTCACCTGCCTTTATTTATTGTTATTTCAAGCCCATGGGGCTAAAATAGACACCGACCATGAATATTCACATAAAAGCAAGACGTTCCGGCTCCCGCACGAAAGCCTTGTTCTCAGTTAAAAATGAACGCGCACACAGTCCGGTTAGGTACGTTTTAAAATATGACGTAGGCAATGTGTGGATATGTGTGGAAAGTTGCTATCATGACGATTAAGCATGTGCGCCATTGTCTGGATTGTCAGAGATTCAAGATAAAGCTGAGAAGTCCAGTTCTTTTCTCTTTCCGTTATCTTTGCCTTATCCCAGTCTATATCCAGTTGCTTCTGCATGTTCAGCCAGTGCATTCGATGAAACCTTTCTTACGTCATACATGTGCTACTTGAGTCTTTGCTGAAGGTTGCCTGTCTCTGCGACGTAACTTCCACCACAGTCTGCGCCCTAACCTCCCCGCTCCCCCTATTTTCAATTTTATTTGTCCTCGTGTCCTTTCCCGACCACACAGGTTTCCTTTAGACTCTCGAGTTCAGCCCATGGGGTTCCCTGCTTATAGATTATATTTCTGTAAAATGAGCCCATTGCCAGTGCGACTTGTTCTTCTCTATGTTTTATGCCACAGCCAAAAACGTGGCAAGCTTCAAACACTGATTCACTTTCTAACAGCAGCCACGAAGTGTCATACTGCTTATGAATGAAGCTTTATAAATGCTGGACGCTGCTATTGTCACTGCAACATAAAATTGCCATTTAGAACACGGTAAGTTAAACCTTGCAGCATGGTCATTCAAGTGCACAAGTAACATGGCCGGTTGGCACACAGTGCATTTGCTATCGCACTCGAGGCTGATCGGAACCATCTTTTTCGATCACGATTGGCCCCCTTGTGCAAGCTGGATAATGGAATCAATCTTCGAAAATTTTCATTCCGATGTGGCTCGGTGGCGATCGAAAATGCACCGTGTGACAACCCTAGAAAATTTGCACAATGAGAAGCAACAGATAGATATTAAAATTGTGCTGCAGACAAACTCATGTAAAATGTTATCTAGCTACAACACTGAATGAGGCGAGTGCATACATATGGCTCACGTGCATTTGTCTCCAATCATATGAGAAAGGTTGCGGCTGCATGAATCTCTAAGCATACTGGATTGCTTCCCACAAAGCGAAGAAATCGCTTTCATCATGCTTCCATGTGTACGAAACAGGAATGTAAATTTGCCCATGCTTGTCGTGTCAACCGCGGCCTGTTTTTATATGCAAACCTACAACGAATGAAGGTGCACGGTTGCATGCATTTCTTGCAGAAAAAATATGTTTCCTTGCTGCAAGCATACACTAAAGCCCATTCGATGCAAAATGATTCATTACCTTTTACAAAAGCAGCGTGCTCGGCACCCGTAGTTTCCATATCGGTGACCATAGCAGATGATGCCGGCAGTCAGGGCGCTGTCTAAGGCATTACGAGGAACGTAACATTTTTTTCTGAGCAGTTATATGGCATTTCATACAGTCAGTGATGAAGCCGCAGCAGTATTTTACTGATCTCGTTGAAGTGAAGTACAGTCGAACCCACGTATAACAATCTATCGGTTATAACGACCATATTTGGGTGCACTTACGATTTTCCTATGCTAACCATTGAAGCTGCGTCCACATAAAGCGAAAATTTTTCAAGGCCTCCTACTTTTACAACGAACACTTCAGACACGGTCGCGGTAAAAATATGGCGCATACAAAGCAAAAGAAAGTTAAAACAGGTCTTCTAAAGTGTGAGAGGGGCGCGCGCTCGCGCGTGCCCCGCTCCAGTTTACTTGCGACTAAGATATCCTTGACCAGCGAGCACCGCATGCAGATTTCAGACGCTGCGAGTGAGGTCGCTCACTTTCCAGCCTTTTCTTCAGTGGCAGAATGGCAAAAAAAAAAAAAAGGAGGCAGCATGAAGCCTTGCGGTCAGCTTTCGCATGGTAACCTTTCCTGACGCCGTTCTCTGCAGATACGACCACCTATATGCGATGAACCATGCCTTGGAACGCAAGAAGGCATAAATGCAAGAAGTGACAACCGCGATAACTTTCCATCGCATAAAGGTTCACTGCGTCCCTAAACACTTCGACGCCGCAATATGCCGCAAAAGGTCATCCGTCTTTTCGGTAACGGCAGAGACCGGTCGATTGGTGATGATTTCTGCGCGATTGCGCCAATGCCTTCGCGGATAAGCATCAGAAAAGAGCGAAAACGAGGTGGCGGCCATCGATGAACGTGCAGTTATGACCTATAGCCGACAACCTTAAATCAGTCATCTGTAGATATCTGCTCAGCTGCGCGTGTGGCGTAAGCCGTACACTGTGCGTATTGACGGCGGTACGAGCGCGCCATGCTGCCATTCGCAAGTTCGCCGCTGCTGCATCGTGCAACACCGCTCTAAAGTGCGCGTCGCTTTGTAGAAACGAAAGTAGCTCACTGTTGTTGAGCGGCGCGGGTACAGTGTACTAGAAAGGGCAGTGAAGCGGGCGGAGGCACCGACACATAGGGGCAGCTGACGCCGCCGCTGGCGAACGGAGCGGCGGCGCTGCAGTCGCTCAATCTTGAAGGCGGGTGCCTCGTGTTGCCGGTTCCTTGGCTGGAACGCGCTTGTCTGGAAGTGATTCTCCCGCTTTTCTCTCAATGTGTGATGCTATAACGTGCGAATGGCTCCTAAAAAACAACGCTTGAGCCATTGCTTCGCTCCTGGATGCAGCACAGGGTACTCTCGAAGCAAACAAACGGCGAAGCTTTCGTTACTTAAAGCGCCCGTAGACCCAGAGCGAAGAAGCGTTTGGGAACGTTATTTGCTATTGAACGTTATTCAGCGGACGCAAACTTCATAGCGAGAGTGTTATGGATGTGTTGCTCATGATTCATCATGCTTCCCCATTGCAGGTCGGCTGCGAAATTCACGCTAAGGGCACGCAGTTTTGGGTTTTACGTTACTATATGCGACTGCACTTTTTTGTCAAAGGAGAGAGTAAGTCCAATCTGCTGAGGAAACGTAATTCTGCCAAGTACCTCAAGCTAAGCAGGCAAACTAGGTGCATGGCAACTCTCTCAACATGCATTATGTCTTTGCCTTCCTCACCTGCTGTTATTTATTTTCGCTTTACCTTGCCAGCTGTGAAGATTTGCTGAATCAAAGCAAGCGGCTTCCCTTTTGTACAGTAATTCAGTTGTTTTTCTACCCATTACTAGGGTAATGCCCTCATTGCATTAGTGTGAAAAACAATGTCATATATCAATGTTCTGTGCCCTACTGCCTCATGTGTGTGTTCTCATATTCTGTGACGCATTGTCACATATTAATTCACAGATTACAGAGACCGTGACATTGTGTCCTTTTTTTGTGAAATGCTGTAGCTCGTTTAATTGCTCGCCGAAGCCTGCACGGTCACTATAAATAAAATCGGCTGCTTTGCCAGGTCCCACTTGGCTTTCTGCATCAGTGCTGTGCTATCCTCTTTTTCAGCTTGCTTGCCTTGCGTTTGGGGCATGATTTCTATAGGTGAATTTCAGTGTCCTTTTTAAAATAAATTGTTGCTGTGGGCGTATATGACTGTTCAAATTCGTGCACGAATGTTTTATTATAGCTGTTTCAGCAACGAGTCCAACTGATTCTGCGTGACGTTGTTCATTTGCGCGATCATTAAAAAATTTTTTTTTCTGGCCTTGCATGTTATGCTGTTGACAGGGATTTCAAAGAGAACGAGCGCACCATGTAACTGTTTAGTTTAAACTTACTTCCATAGTTGTGGCGACTAGCTACGTTTAATTAACCTCTCACACGGCTTCCCTATTGCGGTTACCCAAGATCCGAATGTACTCGCTCTCTATCAGAGATTCGTCGGCGCTTTCAAGTTCTGTAAGCTAAACAAACTCGATCCTGATTGCTGAAACGGTTGAAAATGTTCTAATGGGACTCAACTGCGATGGAAAGTGTCCGTGTTTTCAAGAGCGTGGCTCTATTGAAGCGGCGAGTACTTTCCCAAAATGCGTTTGCATCTGTGGGAAAACCAATCTGCCTTGCAGTTTCTTGTCCTTAGCAGATGATACAGACTAAATAAGCGAAGTGCTTACGCGCAAACATCGGAACCACAGACACACCGCGCGCCAAGCACATGCGAGCGTCGCAGTGGATGCTACGCTTCGCGTGCTCCTCTTCAAGATTGGTCGATCGCAGCGCCGCCGCTGCTGGCAACGCCGCCGGAGTCACGCGGAGGCTGCCGCCCGCTTCACTGCCCCTTCTAGTACACTGTAGCGCGGGCACCGAGAAATGTCGACGCACTGACAGCGAGCGTATACTGCGTGTTTGACTAGGTGACTACTCAAGTGCGCCACACATCGTCGTGCAGGGCCGCGAGAGCATCGCAGAGACGTAGAGTGCGCGTTGCTTGCAAAATGCTTGTTTTCGCCGCGTTGAACAAACAGGCTACTCGCCGCACCCATGCACGGTCCGGAGTGAAGCAGGCACAAAGAACATACAAACGCGCCGCATACGGCATACAGCAAGTGGCCCGGCATGTGACTCCGCGAGCAGAGTAGGCGTCACGCTGCACGCAACTAGCCAGGGATGATAGGCTCCACGTGGCAGTACCGCGCTTCGGTGAAACGTTTTCAGCTCATTGCAAGGGCGAGTAATTCACTCGTGAGCATGTAGCTGGCGTCACTTCACGACGCGAAAAGGCTTAGCTTGACACCGGAGGGGTAGGGTGCACTTTAAAGGGACTCTAAAGGCAAATATTAAGTCGACGTTGATTGTTGAAATAGCGGCCCACAAACCTCGTAGTGGTACTTTTATGCCAAGGAAGTGCTTATTTTGAAATAAAACCACGTTTTAGTGGTCCACATCGTGTTAGCGCACTTCAAATCACCCGCCTGAAATAAGACTTTCATACATCACTGCTGCCATGCCCAACGTTGCCCGCCTTTACTGCGCGGCCGCCGATACTAGTAGCAGCAGAGCAAAAGTAGCGGGACCCACAGCAGCAACAACGGCCATCGAAGCCATCAAAGCTTGCCGCAATCGCCGCAATGGATGCGGACGGAGAACTTGACAACGAGACATTGGCTCACGACACTGGGCTCCAATTCAGCGACTTGAGCCCCGATGAGCGCGGTATGCTGCTGAGGGCTCGTAGTGCCGGCGTCGTTGCGTACTACGACAGCAGCCTCGGCAGCGACTCTCCCGAGCCCGAGCCCGAAAGCAGCGAGGAAACCAGCAGTGCGGTGTTGGGCGACGAAGCTATGGTGGACCTGCGACTTTCACGAGCGCAAAACACACGCGGCAGTACGCGATCCCGAAACTACCACTGAGACGCGGCCGCGTGAGCGAAGCAGGGCGCCGGGCGAAGCGCAGTACGGCGAAAACGGAACTTTTCAACTACGCGTGCCGTTCCCCATGGCAACGCCACAGAGGTTCCTTTTTCCATGAATCATACGGAAACAAACAAACAGCATTTTATTACGTCTTTTGATGCACGGAAGGTTCTTTTTTTATTGCTGCTAGTTTGATTACTAGTGATTTATTGTAGGCAGACTCTCATACGTCATCGGGATCATTTCGAAAATGTCCCACTCGTGGCGCTCATCATGTGATACATTTAGCTTAGTTTCTCGGTAAGTAGGGCACTGCTGTTGATAATATTGCCGTTTTAGAAGTTGTCATACATTGAGCTTTCACTCTGACATAAATTGTTATTTGCCTTTAGTGTCCCTTTAATGAAAGTGCATATACAACAAACTACTGATGTAGCGACCACGTTTCGCGACACTTTCGAGTTCGTTATAAGCGGGTTCGACTGTACAACAATAATGATAAAAAAAGTCACAGTTTCACCACAAGGGCAAAGCAATGAATGCGATAGCAACAGAGGATGGCAGCTCGCGTAACTACAAAACGCTGGTGTAAGAGAATATGGCCGCTCCAGAGAGAGATGTTCTCCGCTTAGTCACTTCGCGTTGAGAGCACAGCACGTAGAAGGGTATACGAGCCGCCCACTGTGATGGCTGTGGAGATAGCACGCGCGCCAGCGATCGCAACCGCGCCCTTAGATTCAAAGTTCAAAGTTGCTTCTCGCGCGACACCCCCCCCCCTCCAAGCGAACGCACCCTCCGAGCGATGGAGACTGCATGTGTCTTTTTATGCCCGTTAAAGACAGGCGGGGCGTTTCCTGTCTGCTTCGACGGCAGGCCCCCCGAGTGGGGTGATATTATTGCACGCACCTTCCGAGTGACGAAAATGGGCCGGCTCGTTTGACCTCTGCTTCGGCCGCGTTCGTCGTCCCCGCTCGCGCGTTTTTTCCCCGCATAGAACATATGATGCGCGGGGGACCTTCTCAATTGGGACTTGACACGGGAGCTCAATTTCGACTTCACACGGGAGGGACATGACGGCGATGGCGACGGCAAAAACCCGTCGAGACTATCCATATAATTGCTATCGCAATCAAAGCAGACGTGAAAGCAGCTGCGGGCTGAGCGGGAGAGGGCTGGCGGAGCAATCCAACCTTGCACGTCACAGGGATGCCTCCAGGATGCCTCCACATGGTGGCGCCACAACATGTCCTCACACCCAATACATTATTAGGCGGACAGTTAGGCTAGTGGGTGTATAGCATAATAAAAAATTATCATTAGCGTGCTTGTCCCCTTTACGCTAGTGATGATGTCTTTTATATATATGTATATATATGCACACACACAGATTTCTTTTTGTCACAATCATACTTCGTCAGTCTCTTTCTCCCGTCGCGTTTTCCCCAGTGCATAGTAGCAGGCTGGGTCGTACTAGCTCAGGCCACCCTCTCTGCCTTCTAATACAGTCGAACCCACTTATAACGATCCCACATATAACGATCTATCGGTTATAACGACCATATTTGGGTGCACTTACGATTTTCCTATGCTAACCATTGAAGCTGCATCCAGATATAGTGAACATTTTTCAAAGCCTCCTACTTTTACAACGAACACTTCGGACACGGTCGCGGTAAAAATATGGTGCATACGAAGCGAAAAAAAGTTAAAACAGGCCTTCTGAAGCGTGACAGGGGCGCGCGCTCGCGCGTGCCCCGCTCCAGTTTACTTGCAACTATACCCAGATCGGCGAGCACCGCACGCAGATTTCGGACGCTGCGAGCGACATCGCTCACTTTCCAGGCGTTTCTTCGGTGGTAGAATGGCAGTGAGGGAAAAAAATAGTAGGCAGCATGAAGCCTTGATGTCAGCTTTCGCACAGTAACCTTTCCTGACGTCGTTCTCTGCAGCTACGACCGCCTGCGATGAACCAAACAATGCCTTGGAACGCGAGAAGGCATAAATGCAAGAAGTGATAACCACGATAACTTTCCATCGCAAAAAGGTTCACTGCGTCCCTAAACTCGTCGACGCCACAAGGTGCTGCGAAAAGTCATCCGTCTTTTCGGTAACAGCAGAGACCGGTCGATTGGTGATTACGACTTCCGCGCGACTGCGGCGATGCCTTCGCGGATAAGCATCAGAAAAGAGCGAAGGCGAGGTGGTGGCCGTCGATGAACGTGCCATTATGCCTTATAGCTGACAACCTTAATTATCACGGTCATCTGTAGATATCTGCTCGGCTGCGCGTGTGGCGTACGCCGTACAATGCGGATTGACGGCGGTACGAGCGCGCCATGCTTAGCCATGCTGCCGTTCGCAAGTTCGCCGCCGCCGCGTCGTGCGAGACCGCTTTAAAGTGCGCGTCGCTTTGTAGAAACGAAAGTAGCTCGCTGTTGTTGAGCGGCGCGGGCACCGAGAAACGTCGATGCACTGACAGCGAGCGTATACTGCGTGTTTGACTAGGTGACAACTCAAGTGCGCCGCGCATCGTCGTGCAGGGCCGCGAGAGCATCGCAGAGACGTAGAGTGCGTGTTGCTTGGAAAATGCTTGTTTTCGCCGCGTTGAACGAAGGGGCTAGTCGCCGCACCCGTGCACGGTCCGGAGTGAAGCAAGCGCGAATGTACAAACGCGCCCATACGGCATACAGCAAGCGGCCCGGCAGCGACTCCGCGAGCCGAGTAGGCGACGCGCTGCACGCAACTAGCCAGGGATGATCGGCTCCACGGCGCGGTACCGCGCTTCGGTGAAACGGTGTCAGCTCATTGCAAAGGCAGTTAATTCACTCGTGAGCACGCAGCGGGCGTCGCTTCACGACGCGAAAAGGCTTAGCTTGTCACCGACGGGATTGTTAGAACTTTAATAAAAGTGCACAAAGAAAAAAAAAACGGCTTGGCCGCTAAGCGCACGTTTTTAAGGACGAGTCCGCATACAACGAACTACTGATATAACGACCACTTTTCGCAACACTTTCGAGTTCGTTATAACCGGGTTCGACTGTATACTTCTCTCTTTCTTTCATTGGTGAAAGAAAGGTGCTTATTTGCTAAGGAGTAAAATATAGCGGCAATAGGAACCAGTCAAGAAATAAACAACCCATATATTACAATGTGGGACTTCTTGGACCACTGTATAGAGCAGTTACTCAAAAAACAAGCAAAACTTGAGGGTTAAATAAAATACCAAGAAAGTTGCAATAACCACTGTAGGTGACGAAAACCACTGGTCTATCAAGGCAAGGAGAGCGAAGTTAGTGCAGCAACACGATGAAACAGTGCTGGGTTAAAAACGAACACGAACAAAATAATCAACGGGACGACGCGCTCGCACATCTGAAATTTACAGAGAACAGACTTCACTGTGGAGTGATGATGCACTGCCTTGCTGTTTTCATTCAATGGAGCCTAAGCGCTGAATACACAGGGATCAAGAAAGAAGTCCCTGTGGAGAGAACCCAGCTTTCTGAACGAATGTGAATTAATAACAATCCATCATTTTGAAACATACGAATGTCTTACATAATGGAAAAGTGACTTGATTTTCAAAATAAGAAAAGGTGAATGGCTGTTGGCTATATAGCGAGATACTGATAACTTACCTGAAGAGGCAGATTTGTGCCTTCAACATTGTAATCTGAGGCATGACCCCTCGCTTTGGAGGATGGTTCTTTCGCACAATAAAGTGGGCGCGCAGCAGGTGATATCTTAAGCGTTTCCGTCACTGGCTTCGAGTAATGCTTACCACCTTTATACCACATCGCAGTCGTCGTTTTCGAATCTTCTGTGAACAACGTCCACACCGTGCTCCTCTTGCGATTGCTCGCCATTATGACATGACAAAAAAAAAAGCAGTATACACCCCAAAATGTAATAATAACGCAATATCGAGTTTGCCAACCTATGCACTGCAGTACCGTTTATAGTCTGAGTACGTCAGTCTACACAGTAGGCCTAAGTTAGCTTTCACTGAGGTAGTACAAGAGAAGCGCACCTGCACGATGGGGTCCTCCTTGCCAAAGGGCAGGCTCAAGAAGGCAGGCAGAAGGTAGGAAAGGGTGCTGCTCGAATGGTTCACCTTGCGGCAGCGCGACCCAAACCAGCTGCTGCCGGCCGAATAGACGATCTCGTAGAGGCAGCCGTCCCGGCCTCCCAAGAAGATGCGGCCCAATGCCGATCCCACCACACACGTCGCAGGCACACCGTCAGCCGACAGCGTGAACACGGGCTCGGGCTGGAGCAGCAGTTCATCGCCTGCATCACGGTGGGTTTCACATACAGCCTTAACACACCAACAAAACAATACGACAGTTTGGTTCAGGTTGAACATGCTCCAGTTTTGTTTTGGATCGAGCCAACCAACTTTATCATCCCTCTTGCTGCACAGTGGCACTGACTTGCACACCTAGAAATGTTCTGATGGGTGAGAGATAGCATCTGATCCCCTCATGCAGGCTAAACACCCACACCAGGCATAGAGCGCCATGTTAAGAACCACTAGTGCATTTGACACCACATGCTAATGTGCCCAGCCTGAGAGTTGCTTTTGTTGTCATCAACACCGAATGTAGGACTGTCGAAACTAAGTAGTTCAGTAGTCACAGAGGAATGTGAGAAAGGTGAGAACAAAATTATTAGAAAGCTTGGTGGAAAACTGCAAAAATGAAATCGGGGTATTGTTACTCATTCATATAATATGCAGATCGCAATTGTATTTCACCGTAAGCCTCTCTTATCAATACATCCAAATGTTAGACACGTTAAGCCTAACAAAAATAAAAATGACAAAACTGCTCACCAGCAGCCGTGTCTAGAAAATAATTACAGACTCAAGAAACAATAAACATGCAGCAAAGTCAAATTCAGAACATAAAAAAAGAAAACTCTAGGAATAACACTTGTCACAATACAGTAAAAGCTCGTTAATTCGGATTTCTAGGGACCGGACAAAATGTCCGAATTAACCGAATGTCCGAATTATCGAATGGTCGAAATAAACACAATAAATGCAGGAGTTTTTTCAACATACCTTTACTTAACAAAGTAATCGCGGATGCTTGTCTGTTTTCGAGCAGATATTCGCGCGGACACAATTTTTCTGAGCCCTTCAAGGTGCTCAGCAGCTCGCATGCTGTCTGCAGTGTCCGCAAAAGTTTCACCCGTCATCCACGCTAATCGGTTGGCACTTAAAGCAGAGTAGCTTTTGAACCTTTCCGATAACGAGAAGCGTCCCGTCACATTGGCGGCTAAAAGTACGGTTACTCGTTCCTTGCTTCTTTTGCCGCCGATACAAGGATCCCCTTTCATCACTCTTCATCACTTCTTGTCGGGAGAGCCCATTATTCAGAGCACGCAAAATTTCTACTTTGGTGGTGAAGTCCTTGGCCTCGTACTTGGGCCGCTTCGCCGGCGTTGCCATCGGCGGAGAGTGCGGTCACACGAGAAGTCAGCACAAAAGCACCAGCAACGATCAAGCTAAAGGAGCCGTACTGAAACGTCCCTCGATAAATCGGCGATCAACGATGCAGCACACCAACGGGAACAAAGCAACAAAACCCACACGCGAAAAAAAGGCGTACGATCAGTCTCAATAGACGTCAGACTCTGCCCAGGCGGCGCTGCGAAAACACCGCCACCAGCGCCCTCATCGCAGCCCTGGCACTAACTGGGTAGTGCAAAGAGAGCCGTCCGCAATGGAATGTGCATAGGCCAGAATATATCCCTCCTCTTTCGTTGGTGTCGAGGCGCCGTTTCCTGAAAATCAAGGACCTGGAAAGCTTCTTCCGCCAATCCACGCTTCAGAAACAAAGGAAACTGATCAAAGCGAACTGCGAGTACAATGCAAAATAAGTTTTAGTTATTCCCGCGCGCTGCAACTCGCAAGTACAAGCGAGCATCACACGACATCGAATTCGAGGCAAGCTCTCCGACATCCGTTCTCTAGCGCCTAAATGCGTTAAAATCGGGTATATACGTAATGCCACAGCGATAAAGTACATACACGATCAATTTACTTACCTATGCATCTTACGATCAGTGGTACACAACTCCGTTCGTCAGGGACGAATGGGCCCGGCGATTTTCGCCTTTGCAGTTGCACTCTCCGTTAATTCATCTCTCGCTTCCTGTGCATTGGACTGTTTTATTACGCATTCTCAAATGGTCTCTTGATGGTTGCCTTCCGTTTGTGTGTACTGCAAATGGGGATACGTGCGTCCACTTTCGCGGGGTACAACCAAAGGCAAAACCGTGCCGAGATAGCTACGGCAACCGCGGAGGACACGGGCGACACAAACCTGAAGGTGGTCACGACCAACATTCTGCGATTTACTTGTATGGCGCACGTAGTAGCTAGTTAGAATCAGAACTCTGAGCCTTCAAAACGTACGTCCGCGATGATGTGTTGTGATGACCAACTCGTCGCGGTGTGCGTATCACGCGTCTTCAGACTGCCTCTAGCTGCTCACTTCGTGTTACACGAAAAGCACCGCGGTCAGAGCCTCTGCTGAGCTTCATGGTCAAGGTTACCACGGTTCTACATCAGGGCTACGCAAAACAACAGCCGAGCAACACTATCACACTTTCTCATGCGACCGGCTGTGGAGAACGCGGGTACTTCGCTTACCGAACACGCTCGCAACATCCCATATCCAGCGCTCTCGCCTTTCTTCTTCGTACGACAACTATGGAAATCGGTAAAACTGAACGTTGTTATTCAGTCTTTTACATCCGTGGCAATTCACAACGCAACAGTGCGTCTTTTGCGGCGTTTCTTCGTAGCGTGCGGAGGGGTCTCGTCTGCTGCTGTTTTCGCCGTCGTTCTGGCGAGTGATCCAGCAAGCACTTCACGACGGTACGGTGGCGCGTCCGACAAGCGGAGAGCAATTCACAGCTTTCGTTCTGTGTGTTAAATGCGCAAACACACGCGATATTACGCTCAATCGTTGTTTCACACTCGCTAGTTGCACCTGGTCCCATAGCAAACTGTGTGAGGGAGTCGGTCTATGCACTACTCAATACTTCTCCGACAGGTGGCGCCACACGTCTTGGAAACTCCAGAGTCTGACGTCTATCCAAGCCAAGTCGATAATTGATGTCCATGGCAATGCTGCGTTTGAGCTTCGCTTTTGTTCCGTATTGTTCTTTTTTCGTTTTCGAGCCTCGCCAGCGGCCCGAAAGTCGCCGAATTATCCGATTTGCGGTCAAATCTGTCCGAAATAACGAGCGCCCAGTCTCATAGAGTGATGCGTATATTTACAGGGACCAGATGACGTGTCCGAATTAACCGATTTTCCAAATTAACGAGAGTCGAATTAACGAGCTTTTACTGTATATAAATATTCTTGCTATCCGCACACTTGCGCTATACCTGGCGACAACTTTCTGTGGCAGCAGAGCCAAAGCTATGAGGGTGGAGCTTCTGCACATGCGTTACTACGTCAAGTAGTCCGTTTGTTTGCAGGTGATTTCGGTTTTAGTTTCACAAGCGCATCCAATATGTGCGTATTCGTACGAACATCCACGACTTATGATGTTATTTGTGAAATAGTGTTATATATAGCTTTGATCGAAAGCTACCATAAGTCTAGATACGTGCTTATGGATGCAGCACTGAAGAAACAAACACTTGGAATCATGGCCCATGGGTGATGTCTACTGAAAGTCACATTATATATAACACTAACTTGACAATGGTTCAAGACCGCGTTCGAAGTGAGAACCATATGTGTAATAATGTTTGCATTTTTTTCGAAAGCGACAGAATATTCTGTATTGCGAGAGAACACAGGAAGCAACTGTACTGAAGTGTTCGGTTTTATTTCTGAAAGAGAAAAAGGCCACGATCAAGCAGGAAGTGTGCAATTGGAAATACAATGGAAAGGCAAGAAACCACTTCTTAAACTTTGGCGCACGTAGAGTCGGTATTGTCATTTTCCTTCTTTTGGACGTCTTCCTTGTTTTGGAGGCGCAAGAACTTTCTGGAGACGCTCGCATTATTTTGTCAGGGGACGAAAGCACCGACGGCCAGCAGGAATCTTGGCCCCGACTTGTCGGGTGCGGGCCTCTCACATCTGTACAGTAGAACCCTGCTGTTACGTTCATTTCTGTTGCGTTTTCCCGGCTGTTACGTCATTTTTTGCCGGTCACAGCACAGCTCCCATAGGGTACAATGTATTGGGAACCCCGCTGTTACGGCGTAACTGTGGGACCGTTCCCGTATGATACGTCGCGAAGTGCGCTCCAAGCCGACCGAGTGAGTACCTAAGAGAGCCGCCATGGTGACTTTTCACGCAGCTTGGCCTGGTTTGACCGTAACATTAGCCGCATGAGAGGCGCAAGCGACAGATACTTTCGGTTGACACAAACAAAAGCATAGCCTTCGAGATCCGTACTGCAAAGATGGCGTCTATGATGTAATGCTCGCGAAAGCAAAGCCTTCGAGATTGGCATTTACTTATAACAGAAGCATAGCCTTTGAGATTTGTACTGCAAACACGGCGTCTATGACGTAATTACTTGCGAAAGCAAGGCCTCCGAGATAGGCATTTACTTCTGCTATCGCATTGGCGTTTATTTGTTAGAGTTGTTCGAGCTGGTTGGAGTTCATGTGGTCGTGCGCGCGGTTCGCTGTTGGAGTCGCCGCACTGGTCGTGCTTGCGTGTGCTTAGTTCTTTCACGCCTACACCTGTTGGTGCTAAAAAAATCACATACGTTGATTACATTTCTGTGGATGACGCCGTTCCCAGCTCCGCGTTTCTATCCGTCGACTAGACCGTGGCTGAGTGCGCTAATGTGTGCACCAGTGACGAAATTTAGGAGTTGGTGAAGCCGCTTTCGGGGGTATTTCTACTTTCGCGAGGTGTTCGACCATTTACTACAAGCCACGGTGGTCCGACACTATGCCAATGGTCCTACAGTATCGCTCGGCGACAATCTCGCAAAGGTATCGCCGTAAGCGATCGCTTGTCAGGTGTAGGCCGTGGTGGCACTAGATTTATGAAAAGGATGAGAGACTCTAGGTGCTCGAAAAACTTCTCGTGCTGCTCGGACATGAGTAAAAGCACCAGGCAACGTTACACGGTTTTTTCACGCGTAAGCATTGAAATAAAATTCTGTACCACTAAATATTTTGTCGTTTTTCCTGTTTTTCGGCTCTTGTGTTTCCCGTCTCTTACGTTCATTTCCTAAGGTCCCTTCAAAAACGTATCAGCGGGGTTTAACTGTAACTCTAAGCGGGTGAAACAAGCTCCTTATCGGCCGGTGTCAAGAATGCTGTTTTTGCACAGTGAAAAGCACGCTGTCAACTGCACAACTGATAAGAACGCTTCTGTTGCACAGGCAAAGCTTTCCACAGGTAATTTTATTTCTCAAAAATTGTTCTCATCGCAAACAGTCACGGTGTTGCAGTACGTGATCTTCAGCGTGATCATATCGGCTATAGTAGGCAACCAAAATACCGACCATATATGCAACGCAATTTATGAAATGGGTCATTTCTTTCACGTACAGTTTCCAATCACAGTTTCACATTCAAGCAGCCGGTCTTGCTGATGACTGGCAGCTCGTCGGCCTCACCTTCAAGGGGGTTATCGCAATGAGAGACCCACTTGCACAACTTCTTTCTCGGTGATTGTATGCGGCCAAAAAAATAACGCACCACTGTCTTCGTTTCTTTCTGTTCGATGAATACAGATCACCTATCGAACACACGATCGTGCTCGCTTACAAGCTTTGATGTGCAACTGCTGCAACCGAGCGACACAGTCATTGTTTACAGGGACAGGAAAATGTGAAATCAACACCAGAAAACTAGAAACAGCAAAAGAAGAAAATCCTTCACGGGATAAGCTTTCTTACTTACAATGCAAACAATCTTGAACATAACACCCATTTCCTTTTTTTTTTTAGGTTTGCTTTTAAGCTACGTAGTCTACGAAAGTTAGCGTTTGCAGACTTCATGCAGAGACGTAGTAAAAAAGTGTGTGCTTCAGCTCCGTAGTGTTGGCTGTGTTGCCACAGAAAGTTGTTGCCAGGTATAGTACTTTGTAGCTCAAGTTTTAAAGCAACGACACTATCAGTGTCTCACGAGAAAGTGACAAACAATTTTCAACAAGTATGACAAAAATAGACCATATGGCCTATTTTAATAAACCATATGGTCCAAATAAACCACCTGTGGTGCGAGCGACGCGCATGCTGTCTAGTTAATCCATCTTATTTTACTAAATGCTGACTATACTCTCTCGCGTACTCATTAAATATCAGAACTTCACCTTGTGCTCATCCACAGCGTCGGTAAAAGTCTTTTCCAAATGCCTCTGTGAATTTCATAGACGCTGTACTTTATGTAGGAAACCAATTTGTGTCTTTTTTATTTAATTTACACTGTAGAGCATACTGGTGAAAAAAGAAAACAATGATGCTTTGGGACCACTCAGCTGGTCCAAGGGTGGCATGCTGCAACACTAGACAGATGGAAATCCAAGAGGGCATCAGACCTAGACATGAAAGTTTATCATTGAATTATGCAGTAGTATGTTGCACCCTGCCAAATTCACTTGATCTGAGAAGTTCTAGCATGGCACAAGTGGAAAGCTAAGGCGTGAGGCCCACACGCTCATTGCGGCATACACAGTTGTCGCATGAGCGCTTGTGCGTCCGTTGCTCACGTGCTTGAAGAAGGTCTATTCTCCTGCTAGCAAGCATCACACCATCCTTTCGAGTAAAATGCATTCAGTGGCTTGTCCCAGACAGCTTTCCTCTAGCTGCATCCATGAAATACACCATTTCCCGCTAAAGGGGACCATGAGGCGATGCGAAGCCAGAGCACTTGCGCGATAGCGTTCCATTGGCGTTCGTTGGGCATGCTACCGACCTCGCGTCGTAGAACGCGAAGAGGAACGCTACGCGCGTTGTGTCTTCCTTCTGGCCAGGCCGTTAATTCTCACAAGGCGAGCGGAGGAACGCGGTCAACAGCCACGCGAGAGAGGGGCAGCGTAGGAGAGGAGAGAGAGGGGGTGGGGACGCGCATGCACTGGCGTTCATCGCGGCGTTGCGCAGGAGAGAATTTCAGCATGTCTAGCCCACATTTCAGAGGAGTGGAGAGGGGGAGGGGAGTGGGGAAGTGGAGAGGCGGAGTGAGAGGATTGGGGAGAGGGGGTGGAGAGGGGGATGGGTGAGGAGGTGTGTGAAGAGGGTTTGCGCATGCGCAGTAAGGGTGGTCACGCCGCCCACCACCACCACCACCACCGGTTTGAACTCCGCTATAAGATGCTTCGCATCTAAAATAAACATGCAGTTCTGCACATGCGCAGTTCTCTCCGACAACCAAGCTGCATACACAGGCAACCCAACTACAGGTGTCTACTGCGTCTAGTTAATATGGCAGCTAAGACGTCACTCAATCCACACTTTTCTCTCAGCATGCAGGCTAGGCCATAGCCTATGGCTGGGCAGGTGCTCCACTCCGTATTTCCTTCCATTATGGGCCAACTAGAGGCACTGAAAAAACTTCCCTTTAAGCAAATCTAGGACTAACCCAACGCCAGCACCTCACAGTATGAGCTGCAGAAAGTAGAAGCGTACGAGAGCAACCATTCGCACCTCAACAGCTCGGGGTCACGTAGCCCGACCAGAAATATCCCGTACGACGTCATTGGTTGTGCGGGCATGGCAAGTACTGCTATTTTTCCAGTGTCGCTGGTTGTCCAATATCGATGGGGTGCCAGTAACTATGCTGTGCCTCTTCACGGTTCTCACTGTTTTACCAGCATCACTACTGCCAGAGCCAGGGTCGACAGCAACACGCTGCCGACACCAATGCAATCATTACCTAAGAGCAACTGAACCGAGAGCTCTACCAATGATGTCACACATGACGTTTCTGCTCACTTCATGCAGCTCCCAGCTGTAGAGGTACAGACCCCACCGGCGCACACATGCCCAGTGATAACTGAGCAGAAACTGCAATTATGTGAATTTAGGACATAATTGTATTAAAATGCCATTTTTGGCACAGTACTTACACCCATCCTCTCATCGCAATCTCCGCTTAGTGCCGTGTTTTCCATGGAGCAATTCGTGCATTGTGAAGTGAACCTGTGTCTTTAACACAAAGGTAGGTGCTCGATATTCATTGATTATCATCGTAGTAGCACATCGTAACAATTCCTACCAGCCCCTTGTTTCAATTCCATCATTTTTCTCCTAAAAACTTTACACCACGTGACGATAGCACCCCCCCAATCTGGGTAAATTTCGTAAGAAAGTAAGCGTGATGATTATGCGATAATAATTTTATAATTGTTGGTGCTTTACGTCATGAGGGGCACCGTAGTAGCGGGCTCTGGATTTGACCGTCTGGTGTTCTTTAACATGCACCTAAATTACACAGGCCTCTGGAATTTCACCTCCATTGAAATGCGGCGCGATTCGATCCCACAACCTCTGGCTCAGCAGTCGAGCACGAAAACTACGAGATCACCGTGGCGGGACGATCATTATGCGAGTAAATATGGCAACTGGCGTCAGGATGCCGTTTCGTCAAAGAGCGCAACAGTTTTGAGTGAGCTGACCCTGCATGGTGGCACCCAGGATGACAATCTCGGTGCAGGTGGCCAGGCAGAGGAGTGAGTGGATGTGTCGCTGGAACACGCCCGGCCGAGGCTGCACCAGGCCAACAGCCAGAATGGCCTCGCTCAGTCCATCAAAGTAGGCCAGGTCGTCACCCGTCTCGTACCGCCACACAAACAGGTCACTGTCCACCACCAGCCAGGCACGGCCTATCTCAGGAAACAGCCCCAGACGGCACTGCATCTGCGCGTGCGCCGCCTGCGCACACACAATAGCCAATGCTCAATGCCCGCAAACATTGTAACATTGGTGAACATCGAGGGAAGCTGCCACGAAACGGTTTAGCACGTCTGAGTTAGCGACAACTGAGAAAAAGCAAGGGCAAAGAAGGAGCCAATCAGTGAAACATTTTATTGGGATAGCAATTATATGGACAGTCTCGGCTGACTTTTGGCGTCACCATCGCCGCTGTCATGCACCGTATGTATATATATATATATATATATATATATATATATATATATATATATATATATATGTCTATATATATGTCTATATATATATATATGTAAAAGCCACAGAAAAACTTTCCGACGCGCGGAATCGAACAAGGGACCTCTTGCTTTCCAGCGCGCGGCGTTAGACGGTTAGGCCACCAACAGCACCGTCTTTCAGCCTGCTAACAGCGAGCTATTTATATACACCACTGACATCAGCATGCTTTTTTAGTTACCACATAGACGGCGCGATGTGCACGTGTGGCACACTTTAAAGATCCTCGCCCCCTTTCTGCGAACGCCGTTGCTCTTCGCCCTACAGGGCGTGGTCGCCTTCGTGCGCTTATCTCGAGGAAAGAAGGGGGCGGCCGGCAGGGTGGGGGGAGGGTGGAGTGGGGGATTGTATGTCCGGTGCTTTCTCCGTGATGTCCGCGCTGAAGCCACAGAGCGTAAGGTCACTTCGCTCGCTGCAGCGGCCGCGTTTGCGAAAGGAGCGCGCTGTTCAAACAGATATAAGTAACAACCGTGAGAGTAAGTTCGCGCTCGTCCTGTGTGTACCTGTTCGTTCGTTTCGTGCGTCCTGCTTTATGTTTGAGCAGTGCGCTTCAAGTGTCGAGCTGTGACGCATGATAGCTTGCGCTCGTGCTGTGTGAGTTTTTTCGTGCGTCCTTTGGGCTCGAGCGACGCACTGGCAATTTCGAGCTGCTTTCCGCTCTTAGTGTTACATTTCCATTTGTTGTTATCGCATTCATTGTTTCGCCGTTGCGGCGAAACTGTGACTTTTTTCCTACCCCTGAAGTGTTTTATGTCGGGGTCCACCGAGAACATGACCTCATTTCATCCCGATTACATCGGTAAAACAGCACACAGTGAGATCACATGGAAAAAATTCCGAAAAAACACTTTGGTCAACCTACAGACCAGAGGCACACGTTGTTGGGCTAGTCAGTTCATGTTCTTTCAGAAGCCACGGATGTGGAGATTTCTTGTGATTTGTTTGCGCGAAATAGCCACATCCGTGGCTTTTGAAAGCACAGACCAGAGGACTGAACCTCCAATTCCATAGCTCCCGAGGCCAGAAGCCAGATCCACTGACCGCTATTACACAAACCAAGACAAGTTTCTCAGCACAAACAAGCTCCATGTGTTTTCCATTTGCCCTACCATGCTCTTCACAAGAATGGTGGCACCGTCTAAGAACAGTGCAGCAAGCAAAGTACTGCATCAAGACAATAACGAACACCCAAGCACTAAGGGAAGACCTATGTGCGGCGGAGGCTCCAACCAGGTGTCTGCTTTGCTAACAATGCTGTTGTGCGTAAAATTAGCCAATGACGCCTCAATGCTTTCAAGAGCAGTTTCAGCATGCAGCAGCACTGCTTACACGTCACCTATCATTCACCTGCAATGGCACCATTAAGCACTACAGCATTAAGCATCACAGACAGGAAGCAACATCAATGAGCGAATCTAGCGAAAGTGACCAGGTTGCACCAGCGAGAGACAGGCTAGTGGAAAGCACAACACTTTCACACATTCGAGGTACACACTACAGACTGCCTCGCATTCATGAAGCTAAACGTACTGCAATGCACTGGGCTGCCAAAGACACTACAGAGCTGGACCAATATGTCCGGCAGAGATGCAGCAGTGGGTGTCAACATGGGCATCTCTACGTAGAAGGCTGCCATGCCACCGCAATAGCTATCTACACTGTAAAAACTGTAGTCCAACAGAACTGCAACTACTTCTATCCTTACACATTTCACTTTCGGGCTGCCAATGATTACTACGAAAGAGCCATCGGCCATTACATTGTGATGGATCAACCGATCAGTTCATTTATGTAACTTCGTAAACAAATAGACAGTGAAGCTAAGGAACGTACAGGGGACCTCACTTGTACGTTTTAACTGTGGTATGGTATTTAAGACATCAATGAAAAGGAATTAAAGTGCCGGTTGGAGAACCACTGGTTCACCAAGGGGTAGAGGAGCACACAAACCTGGGGCTTGGTTGTATCCGCATGCTCATATCACCGGCTGTCTACCAGCAAAAAAACTTTGAGGACGCTTGAGCTTCACTTTCAAGAGTAGAATGCAATAGCGTAATGGGGCCCCATGTGCACCGCCTTCTCAACTGCTAGCCTTGCTTCGGTTCTCGGTGGATGCCTCAACCGTGCCACGAGGAAACAATCGTCTGTGTGCGTAACTTAGGCCGTTTCAAGCTATCCTAGAATGCCTTCTACAAGTACAGTTGTGAAGTGCCCACTACGCCATAATTCTTCCTTCCAAGAATCAGCAAAGGGCCCACTGCGTGTCCGTAAGGCAACACGTGAACCTACACAGGTGCTCACTGTCAGCGCCTCGAATTTTTTCAGTGCCTGGGCGAACACTCTCCTCGGGCCATGGAGCACGTGCTCTGCCTCCGCTCGCCGCTGCCGCGTGGCGGCGCTCTGCGAGTAGACTACGGGAAGCTGGCGCTGAATGACCGCGCATATTACGAAACTCACGAATTCATATTTGCATCCGAGATTAATTGGATGCGTGCTTCTTGCACGCTTTCACAGGTACAGGGGGGATGTAAAGAAACGAAAACACAGCAGCACACTGCTTTCATCATGCTCTGTCGTGGTGGCAATAAAAAGATGCTAGATGGTCTGATATTGTATCATGGATGACTCCGTCTTTTCATCAATCATCCAGGTTACAACCACTAAAAAATGCGAAAAAGCAAAGAATGTAGATGCTGCACGTTCACGTTTCTTTCCATCCCCACTGTACGTATTCCGCAGGCAGGCTATCACGCCGTGCTGCAGGTTCAATACTTGCGTTTGATAGCATTCGTGTTTTATTTTCTATTTCAGGCTATTACAACCATGTCATTCGCATGCCTTAGTATGTCATACTGTCTTGTTTCACTCTGCAAATGGAACCAAAAGAAATCATGCGAATTGTGTTTTTTTTATTTCCCTTTATTGATGAAGAAAAAGCAAACTCACAGGGCCCCTCATGCATTCATCTAAGACGACTGAAAGGCGAAAGCCACCTTCTTTTTCTTCCAGTCAATATATTGAACATTCCTTGCCTCCCTCCGAGATATTTCTGCAGCTAACGTGGTTTTCTTACAGCCTCAATGATCACAGGCACTGCAAGCTTTCTGCACCTCAGCTGGTTCTACACTGCCTCCGTGATCGGCTCCTTTTGACTAAGCAGAGATGTAATATGACGACGTCCCGTTATGTGAAGTCACGATGTCACAAAATTTTATGATCTTTGACATGTTATGATGGCGTCATCACGTAATGATGATTTTTTGAATCACTCGTGTTCACGCCGCCAACGGTCAATTTTCGCGTTTGATGGGGAATGTAAGGCTTTCGCCTTAATACACCGTTCGTCTGTCGTCCCGTGAAATTCCAGCTGCCGCTGGTGTTCGGGAGAGGTGGCTTGCAGTAATTAGGCGGGATAATTGGTCTCCTAATACATCTTCAAACTACGCTAGACTATGTAGCCGTTATTTACGACCCGAAGACTTCATAGAATATAAGAAGTGGCAGCATACGAAGTATACGGTCGCGTCAGTCTTTGCGTACTACCCTTCATGATTCCAGCCCAAGGTAACAGCTGAACCAAGCATGGCAAGTATCACTAAACGCGACCGCACTGCGTCCGAACCGGCAAGGAATGCATGTACCAGTAGCAACGCTGCCTTGCGATGGCCGCCATGTGCAGCGCTGACGGTGGGTCCCGATGCTGAAGAATCGGAGCCCATGGACGCATGCGCTACCAGCAAAACAACCGACAATCATACTGTACAGTGTCACAATGAATGCGTGCACAAGGCTGAGCATGCTGCCGCATGCGACAAAGCGTCCAGGTCGACAACCAATTGGCCTCTGCTTTGCTCACTACCAAAAAGGCCAATAGCTGAGGAGCCAGATACTGAGGTTACAACAATCCGTCGACAAATACAAAGACGAGCTCAAGCAACCCACAACAGGCCACATTTTTCACACCCATCACATTGCTCAAGTTGAGAGTTGGCACTACTAGACTTCAACAACAGGGTCTATTTACACACATCGGCCAGTGTTGCTGGAAGCACGCGACATATGCAACTATTTTTATTTGTTTTTCGTACCACCATGATTTAACTGGTTTAAGCTCTGAAATGGTGAAATCACTTGGCATAATTCCTCATTTTCGGGCACTACCTGTTGCTTTCTCTCACTGGCAACAAATGTATTTCTCAAACGCTTTACGAAAGGAATGGGTGATCACGTACATCCCTGGAAGCAGTCTAGTGACATTTTGTGCTATTTAGCGCATGAACTCCAGGCTTGCGTATAGTGTGCTACACCAGCAGACGGTAGCACGCATCGGGGAACGTTAAGCACCCAAGCTTTCAGTATTAGCTCCTGGCAAATCCTGCTTTCAAAAATCGACTTGCAGGCAGTCAAAAACTGACTCAATCAAGCGAACGTAACAGTGACAAAACAATCTTCCGTGCATCACTGGCATGCGCTCTCTGGCATCAGCCTAGCAGACGATGCGCGAGCGTCTCGATCAAATACCCGCGAACGACACATGCCTTTGAAATGGGCTGGTTGCCCAGAACAACAAGTGCTTCACGATTCCCGCTGACAAGTTTTCATTATACTTTAAACAACGCGAATACAGCCGAAAACTGAACCATATAGCAGCTTCAAATGCAGCTATGGCATTAGTTTCCGCTAGCGAAGACGCGACAGTGGGTCTACTCCGGTGGCGGCGCCTGGCGGCTAAAAGCCGCACCAACGCCGACAGCCGGTTCCCATTGGGCTCCTCTCCTTCTCCCAGGCACAGGAAGATAGAGGAGGCGCTGACTTGTTGATGCTTTTGCTGATGATGATGATTAAATATATCTGAGCACTTTGTAATAGGTGGGCCTTTAAAACACCCACTCGCGCAATTCACATGCTTTGACACCTGGTACGATTCTAGCTTCTGCCCTGCAATTTTACATGTGTTAAGGGGATTCCTCCCAATACATGACTTCATGTAGTGTTTTGTCTCGAAGCAGTTTCAAGCAATGGCATGGCTCTGCGGTACAACACCTGCTTGTCACGCAGAAGGCCTGGGTTCGATCCTCACTTGAACCAAAGATCTTTATTATTTATTTTATTTGCATCTTTCTCGATTTTTCCCTCCCGGAAAACGAATTTTCGCTCACAGCCAACGATGCCGATATTGACGCCAAAATTTTTGCGAACCGAGCTTTATAACACTGTCGCATTAATAGGTACAAGCGAACTTCTAGGTGGTGCCACGGCAGTACAAAGCTTCAGTCGCTTGGGGGGTTACTTCCCAGTATGGGAAACTAGCAGCATGGAACCATACGGAACTCTTGGTCCCATGCCGCCGTTAACCTTTTTCACTTGAATTCCTTTCCACTTGTATCATAATTACTATACTGCAGTTGAAACCTGCAAGTAAGGTCCCCTATACATCCCTTAGCTTCATTGCCTGTTGGTTTGATTAGGTTGCGTCTAACAAAAAAAATGAGCAAACGTTCAATCCCCCTCTTCGAGTGATTGTAAATATCTGAGTGAAAAGGAAATGCCGTTGAACAAGCAGCATAATGGTACAGCTGTATGTCTGAGCAGGAATTCTGAGAACAGATGAAACAGTTAACAAGGCTTAATTCATGCAGCAAAATAGCTAAAAGGTTGGCCTATTATCATTTTAAGGTAACACCCAAGGTTGCAAGACGCACTTGAGTGCATAAAAAGATGTAGGTAACAAGAGCAATACAGTGAAACAAACTATGCAAAAATACGCAACTACAAGTATAAGTTGCATCTGACTGATGAACCACACAGCGCGAGTAAACAACGGGGACACAGGAAGGGAACACACACAGCGCTGACTTACAACAAAATTTATTGAAGCAACATTTCACATATATACAGGGGATCAGCCAACCACTGCGCATGTCATAGCAGATAACTTTCTAATCAACTTGGAAAAGCCGAACGGAGAAATTGCAATTCTTTATCTGACAAAAATATCGACGGCGAACTAACACATTTGTCACCCAACCTTTGAATCATCTCTGCTTCAACTATTTCTCGGACATATTTATTTCTATGTTTACAAACCACGTCAGCTTCCTGAAAGACTGGTTTGCACGTGCAGTCATTACAGTGCAGAGCGAGAAGGCCTCCCTGTCCTTTCGTGACATTGCTGGCATGCTCTCGGAACCTTTCATTGATACATCGGCCCGTTTGGCCGATGTAATGTTTACCACAACTTAGCGGTATAGAATAAACTACGCCTATTGCGCAGTCTTGAAAAGGCGCTCGGTGTTTCTTTGCGCAAGAAACTTCTTCATCGATAGCTCTGTTTGGTTGAGTTAACCTACACAAAGAGGCCAACTTAAGCGGGGCAGAGAATGCAGTTGGAACATGTGACTTCTGAGCGATTCGTTTGAGATTGTGTGCCACCTTATGAGTGTAAGGGATGACCACTTTCTTCTTCGTGTTACTTGGTCGCGCCTCAGGTGGTCGCACCAGTTTTTTGAGTAGTCCTTCAGCTACTGAAATTTGCAAATGCATCGGATAGCCCGCTATAGATAAGCGCTCAGATTGGAGCTGCACTGCTTCAATCATTAGATGGGCACATGACTTTAACACAGCATTTCTGAAACAAAAACAAGCCACACTTCTTTTCACCAATTTGGAGTGAGCTGACTGAAAAGGCAGTAGCGGTTTACCGGCCCTAGGATCGTATCGCCAACATACGTGCTCAGCACCAAAATTAAAAAACAAATCAAGAAAGCGCAGTTTTCCATCAACCGGAAGTTCATGGGTAATGTTTAAAGGATTGAAGCAATCCCGAGTCATATGAAGAATGTCAGCAACATCTCATTCAAGTGAGGCGCAGTTAGACTGAAATAAAATCAAGTAGTCGTCTACAAATCTAAAAACTTTTTTAACAGAACTCTGTTCAATCCTTCTGGACAGGTCGTTGTCAACGTTTGCTAAAAATAGATCACTTAACACTGGTGCTATGGTCGACCCAATACACACGCCTTGCTTTTGCAAGTACGCTTGTCCATCCCAAATTACATAAGTAGACTTTAAATACAAAGATAAAAGTTCTAAAAATTCGCTAACATGGATGCCAGTGTCATTTTGGAAAGGAATGCTTCCATATTTGTCAATAGCTGCCTCAATGCTACGCATTAAACCGGCCTGTGGAAGTGAATAGTATAAGTCTTTCACGTCAATTGAAAAAGCACTGATGTTTGTTAAAGCCTGGTCTTCCAAAAACCCGACAACCTCATCAGAGTTCTTGAGGGCGAAAGGGTCATTACAAGGCAGCTTGTTTAAGCTTTCTTTTAAAAACAGTGAGACTGCCTTTTGCCAAGACTCACTTTCCGATATGATGACCCTTAATGGCCAGTCAATTTTGTGCGTTTTAGCACTGAAGAACACACTCAGGTGGTCCCTTTTGCTACTACTGATAGCTTTTGCCAAACCTGTAAGGTTCATAGCATTGCACAACTTTTTCGCTTGCATTCGCAACTTTTTCAGTGACACATCATCATGGCCATCAAAAACAGCCAAAAGGGCCTTATTGGCCTTTTCTTTGAAGGACCTATGCGTTAGCACACAAAAACCGCCTTCTTTGTCTGCGGCGAGTACGCACAGGGATTTATCGACCAATAATGAGGCAACATTTCTTACATTTAGAACAGATTTCATGCCGCTACAACGATTCAGGACAGCCACGCCTTCGGCAACACAACTTTCATTTTCACTATCGGGAGCCTGCTGAGCAATGTCACGTACCATAGCAAGAAGTTCCGGTGGGGATTTCTTTGGTTGCACCGCAAACTTGGGTCCCAGCGAGAGAACTTGCTCGACTTTGGACGGTAATTCCACGTCAGACATTGTGTGCACTTTGCCAGGAATTGCTCCCTGGTGCTGCTTGCCTTCCTGCAAACTCCTCAGCTGAATGAGCTGGTGCCCCCAGATGAATTCAGTCGTCTGGTCAGCAAGACGAAGGTTATCTGCGAGCTGTCTCAAGGCGGTTGACGGACTCGTTGACTGGTGAACGTGCGCACGTGAACGTGAACGTGCGCACTGGTTTGGCAAAAGCTATCAGTAGTAGCAAAAGGGACCACCTGAGTGTGTTCTTCAGTGCTAAAACGCACAAAATTGACTGGCCATTAAGGGTCATCATTTCGGAAAGTGAGTCTTGGCAAAAGGCAGTCTCACTGTTTTTAAAAGAAAGCTTAAACAAGCTGCCTTGTAATGACCCTTTCGCCCCCAAGAACTCTGATGAGGTTGTCGGGTTTTTGGAAGACCAGGCTTTAACAAACATCAGTGCTTTTTCAATTGACGTGAAAGACTTATACTATTCACTTCCACAGGCCGGTTTAATGCGTAGCGTTGAGGCAGCTATTGACAAATATGGAAGCATTCCTTTCCAAAATGACACTGGCATCCATGTTAGCGGATTTTTAGAACTTTTATCTTTGTATTTAAAGTCTACTTATGTAATTTGGGATGACAAGCGTTACTTGCAAAAG